>NW_019384292.1:715964-731319 GCF_000671375.1 Centruroides sculpturatus | reverse complement strand
TTTGCTGAGCTGTTCCGCGACGAAAACAATGTTGAGCAATGGCGATGTCGAATGGTGACACTCGGTAAGTAATCCTACAATTTTTTATTTATAGCGTAGTTTATACGGATTATTTCCAAAAAAAATATACGTATTTTGGAAATGTTGAGTCGGATTAGTCTAGAATCGATTAATTTTATGGAAGAAAACCTTTCAATCAGCCGTAGTCTGTAAACTTGACACGTGTCGGGCTGTGATTGGAACGACTCGTAAGAAATCGGATTCCTAAAGAATGGAACGTATCTATATCTTATAGGGGGGGTCGACTGTATAGGGACGTACACATCCATTTATATATATAGATAATACTACATGTATAACAGAGAGAACTCTCAATAAATCTAAACTCTGCAAAATCTGTATCAATTTTGTTTTATTTCTTATTAATATTTTTGCTAAATGTTCCAGTCAAAAGATCATTGATTATTTTTTGAAAATATGACAAAGGATTTCTTCATACAGCTTTTTCATAACATTGCAAGAGCAATTTTAAGTAAATTATGGTAAATAATATAGTCATATAGTACAGGGTGTTCAGAAAGTTACTATGCAGCGAGAAATTTGTAATGTGTACTACATTGGCATATAAAGCCCATGAGTTCCATGTCTCACAGATGTTCTAGTTTTGGAAGACTTTGCCAATCACATAATCTCTCTTGGAATCTGGCCCAATAGATCTCTGGATCTTATTCCCCTGGATTTTGGGACCTCTGGGTGACATTTCTGACATTTGCCATAGGAAAAACTGCAGTATCATACACAAAATTTCACTTTTAATAAAACTTTGCTTAATCCTTTTCCACTACACAGTAACTTGGACTGGACACACTATCAGAATCTGCAAGAGGGAAAGGTGAGTTCAATGTAGGAAAATAATAAAAGTTTCTTAGGTTATAGGAGAGAAATTGAATTATCAATTGATTTTTATTAAAAATATAATTCATGAGAAGCCGTACTGAATTACAGTCATTCAAAGAGAATTGTTATCATCAGACATTTTGTGAGCCTCAACAATATCAATAAGAAAATTATTGGAAGTATTATATACAGAGATTTCTCTCTTTAATTATCAACTTTAATGAATTATTTTTCATTCAAAATCATTCCAAAACCATTTACAGCATTCTGGAACTTGACAAAACTGTTCAAACACCAAATTTTTTACTTCTCCCTAGCAGGTGCACATCCTTATCTATCTCAAGAACATCCACTGATTGTCTTTATTTCATTAACCAATTTTCTTTTTTATCATCTAGGTTGGAAAGGATTCAAATAAATTTTTGAAAATAAAAAATTCTCTATAGACAATGTTAAAAAAATTACTTATTATTATTTTTTCTACCAAGTCAAAATCTCTAATATATGCTAGTATATTAAAGATTAATTACTATACACACCTCAAAGTATTCTATTATTTACTATGATTTAGTCAAACCACTCTCCGAATTTATCAATGTAAGCAATCGTATATAATAATTAGTTCAAATTAGCATGAGTGCATTGTACAGTAACACTATTGTGCATATCAAGACAGAAACCAAATGAACGATATATCACACGGAAATATATCTATCCAGCTGTTTTGTCTATTTTTGATCTCCATATTGACTTGCTTTTTCTTCAAGTTGCATTTCATACAATAGTAGTTTAAGGTTAATGATTGGAATAAAGTGATGAAGGGTCTTACAAAATGAACTTTAAATTACTGTAATTATGTTAATTATTATCCAAGAATCATGCGATGTATGCCAATCAATAGAATATCTGTATGAGTTTTGTCTCCTCCAGCCATCAATCAAATGTCTCTTCATCTACTGCCTCTAAGAAGCACCATAAAATAAAAATGGTAACTCAGCAATAGGAAAGGTTCACTTTTGCATTCTGCAGTTTACAAAGTTGAAATCACTCATCATTGTGTAACAGGAATAATCTGCAGGAGCTACAGAATTGTAGCTATAATGGATATGCAGTAGTCAGCATAGGATTTGAATATCAGCCAGACACGTGCTGTGTGACACAAGATGCACACATTGAGAAATTGTAATGGGCAAAACTATTAATAAAACTTTGACAGTTTTCCAATGTTTTCAAATAATAATTAATTAATTAACATAATTACAATAATTTAGAATGGCATCATTCTTTTTGGAAGATCCTGTACTGTTTTTGCTAGTAAAAATTCAAGCACTTTTTATGCTTGAAAGAAAAAAAAAAACACTTGCTATATCCAAATGAGCAATATAAAAATGGGCTACTATATTTATATTTTTAAGCTTCTGATAACAATTTTGTTTTTGTAACCATAAAAAATGTTGTGTAGTTTGTTGTTATGTTTGTTTAATTAATGATGACATTTTGTTTGCTTTGAAAATAAGTTTAAAATAATGTTAGCAATGAAAATGTCAGATTAAATTATATTTCTTCTCAAATTTGAAAAGAAGGAATGCTTAATGTTGAATTCACATAAACCAACTCTCCTATTATTTTGACAGTTCTAAAGATAAAAATTAAAATGTGTGGTTGATTAATCAAGTTAAGCATTTTTCAGAAAATAAACTTCTTATACAGAGAAATTTTCAATTTGAATATAATTCTAATTAATTAAAGATATTTGTAATATAGATTTAAGAGCGTATTTTTAACATTTTACAACTAAATTTAAAAGAAAACGCAATTAAATGTCCAACAGATGCATAATGTTACACAAATATAAACATCTCCAGGCTGGATAGTTATATTAAAGCCAAATTTAATCCAGCAAACATTTGGCTTTAATAATGTTACATGTTAAAGTACTGTACAGCAAAATTTTGCCTGATTTCTTAATAATACAATGCGTAAAACTAAATATATTTAAAAATAAAATGGGAGAGGAAGAGAAAGAATAGTTTAAACAAAGTTATTATCAAAATATGCATGTTTATTTACATGAAATAATCTTGTGCACAATTTTGATAATGTTAACGTAATAAAAACTTAATATTAGTATAATAATTTTGTAGATAAATAAGTTATTTTTGTATACATTAAATTTGTAACTGTATTATTTTCCTTATTTTTAAAATATTATCTGTTTGAATAGTCTCTAGGTCTACTAACGTATACTTTAAATTCAAAATGGACCAGATGTTTAAACATCATACTTTTTGCACTATAAATTATAAATCTGGTGTTTAGATATTTATTAAAATTTTGGCTTAGTTGTTTATATATGCTTAAAATTAATTTTAAAAAATACAGATCTATCATACATAATTAAATTGTGTAAGAGTAAGATAAGTTAGTGATTGATCTTCCTCTTAACAATATTTTCCAACATTTATTTACTGTATTTACTCGCTTATAAGATGCTCTCGCATATAGGATGAGGTGTGACTTTAAAGATCAAAATAAAGAAAATTAGATTTATTAATACAATTCTAATTTTGTTTTGTTTAATCACAAATAAAATATCAAATGCACGTAAATGCACACATTGACCCACAGAAATTACTGGCATTTTAAACTTTAAGAAAAAATCATGTAAAATCGACAACATAATTTCTTTGTGTAAAGCTGGACAATCGGAAATCTTTTATGCCAATTATTAACAATCGAATCCACTCTCTGTCAATTACACTTATGAGTTTCTCCGAATTCTGATTTCCAAATAATCATCTGTTTTCGCGTGGGAATGGATTAAAATGTATATCAGGCTTCTGTATGATTTTGGAATTCAATTCAAAAGCTTTGCTTTTCCTATTGCTATTCATCTTTACTCCTGACAATACACAAGAAGGATTCGAACGACTCAGATAAAATACTTTTGTTTTTAAACACCAGATGGTCAGCATCTGGTAAAAAATGCGAATACATGGTTCACAAAAATTATTGCAAAAATGCAAAGAATCCTTTGAACGCGCATATAGGACGACCTAGGGTTTTGGAGCAAAAAAAATGAATAAAAACCTCGTCTTATATGCGAGTAAATATGATACAGTGGTACCTCAGGATACGAAATTAATCCGTTCCGAAACTGAGATCGTATCATGAAAATGTCGTAAGGTGAATCATCTTTTCCCATACGATTACATGTAAAACCAAATAATTCGTTCCAACGCGAAAAACATACTCAAATTAAAGCCAAGTAATACATTTAAAAAAATAACTGTAGTAAGAAAAACAAATGAAAAATGCGAACTAATGTAACGTCGTATGGTGAGTTTTTGTTCGTATCGTGGAGCAAAAATATGTTCGAATTTCATGTCGTATCCTGAAAATTTCGTATGCTGGGGCGTTCGTAACCTGAGGTACCACTGTATATTCATTCTATCTAACTAATGAACTTCTTGGCATTGTATTTTCTAGGTATTTTACACAAATCATTATTAAAAATTCTAAACTTGCCGCAATATATAAAATAGATTTTTAACTAAATTATGGTAATATAATATAAAATAACTGAATTTCAAATCAAATTATAGGGCTCGTACAAGGTTTATACAAAATAAACTTTATCAACATCAAATAGAATATGAACTCTTCAATTAAAAAGCAAAAATTAAATCAAATTAATATTTCTTCTATCTGAAATGTAAATTATTCAACTATATTTTTTAAGATTTTTTTCACTCATAATAAAAAGATTTATAATTAAGAGAGAATGTATAAATCTCTTCAAGATAAAATATGTAAATTAAAAACAAACAGGTTGCACAATTGACTGTTAGAAAGGTGTGTTAAGTAATTTGGCTAAGCTACCACGGCAGCTAGGTCATCTTTGAATTATTACGGACCATCTCGGAGAAAAATAAAGTAACCATACATACAAACATAGAAATTTCAGTATGTGAAAGAAAAATTAGAAAGTAATAGAGTAATAACCTAAGAAACTGAAAACTTGCTGGGCAGTTTTTTAGTTTTACAAACAGGAAATCAAGGTCGTCTATTATAAAGTGTTTTTATAATGAGAATCGGTTTCTATAAATATATGATGATTTTTTTTTTATCGGTATCGCATTCAAATTACTCACAAAAATTAAAAATCTACTTTTATATATATATCTAAATATCAATTTCTTTAATTAATAAAAATATTTAGGATTTCCAAACTTAAGAAAACATACACACTAAATTGTAATTATGAATTTATATAATTTTGTTTGAAGATACTTAAATTAGAACTAGATATTTTGTACCAAATTTCTATAAAATGAAATTACCTTTCAATAAAAGATTATTGATAAATTGCTACTACAGAAAAACCTACTTCAAAAAACACAAAGTCCTAATGATATTAAATGTATTTAAATATAAAATGCGTTAACTATATATATTTAAAAAAGTTAAAAAAAAGAATGGCATATTTAATATATAATATACAGACATAAGTTCAATTTAGAAAATTTAAGACATTAATTAATTTAAAAAATTAATGAATGGTGAAATCATTCTTTACTACTTTGTAATGTAATTAAATATATGACGATAAAACAAAATTAATTTCAAAGGAACGAAAATTAGTCAGAAAATATGTGAGTAACATGTGATTTTCTTGGCAATAATGAAACTTTAATCATAGATCCTGAGCTTGGCATCCTATAATGATTTGACGGAACAGGTTTATTTTTCGAGTATGAGAAGCAAAATAAATAAATAGCAATTATTTGATATATGATCAGTCTGTGATATTTTTACTTCTGATAATTTATAATAGAGTAAAGATTATTTAAATTTAAAAAAAACTGTTCAGCTATACTAATTATACGTTTAGGTTATATAATTACATTTATTTTATTAATTTATTTTTAACTGTCTTAGATTAAGATTCATCTCTAAATAATGTTATAAAAAAGAAAAAATTTATATTATTCAACTTCAGATTTTTAACATAAAATTATAATTAAATTTAATCATAAAAATGTATTATTTTAATTTATCAAAATAACATAATGTAAACATATTTTATAGAATAATATAAATAATAATTTTAGTTAAAAGTGATATTTATAAAAAAAAACTTTTGAGAATAATCTAGCTAAATATATAATTAGAAATTAATAAATATGTAAATAAAGAATTTTAAAATTATTATTATTTTTTAAAAATTTTATATGCTAAACAAAAAATTTATGGCATTAGAAAGTCCAACAATTTTTAAGACAAAACTTTTATTGTATCAAACTTTATTCCGTCTTCAGATGGATAAAATGCCTTTGCCTAACATTAAATTCTTTTATGCAAACAGAACAGAATTCTTTTGTGTGAAAGAATTGATATGTGCTTTGAGATTATGTATTCAAACATTAGAAAACCAAAGACTTTGAATTAAATTTTTTGTTTGATATTTCTTTAAATGTTACAATAAGGAAAGTACTTTAACCTTTAAAAAGTTAGAATAAAATTCTGAAAATGTCTTCGGCTGAAAAAAAGAATTCTTATTTCAAGGCTTTTTTGTGTTTTGTTTATATTCTATAGTCTAACACATATAAAAACACATTTAAATTATTTTCTCTATACAATAAATAAGCTATAACAACAATGTATTATTATTATTTGCTAATTAATCAGGTAGCTATAATTAATTGAATTTAATCAAAATTAAACAGGGATTATATATTTAGGTATTGTTTATTAGGTAAATTTCATGGTTAAAACAAAGTTATTGTCAAAATAGACTCTCTGTTAACAAGATCAGAAATCTCTGGCAAAAAAATTGAAAAAATAATACTTCAAATAAAAAATAAAATAAATTTCTAGTGGAAATGTAAGGTTAAACTTGGCACACTTGCACAGTGAGTAAGCCCACACTTCATGCGCCATATATTTGTCTCCTACTCGCACAAATTCATCACAAACATATCGGTCAGATGGGATCTACACTTATTCAAATTTTGGGTTCTCACCCAACCCAGTTTGTCTTTATTTGCTTTTAATTGCTGTATTTCAATATTAATGTTGTCAATACAGAATTTATGGTATGGTATTTACAAGGTATAGTATTAGTTAGGCCATTTTTAAACCCTTAACTGGTATCGTAAATTTTTCAAACGTAACTGGTATCATGGGGGCTGCGCGGGCCCCAAGCAAAATTTGCCTTTAGAGAGCAAATTTAACAATGTGACAGTTCAAAAGTACATAAATGCTAAATGGAACCCTTCTTTAGTATAATCAACTTTTATTTATTTATATAATTTTCTTTACTTAATTATTACAAGAGATCACAAAATTGTTACAACTTTTGGTGTATGCTTTTTTTAACAATACAAAAATCTACCCTATTGTAAGTTTTTACCAAAGATATTTTTTTTTCTTATTCTTAAGAAACTAATCTTATAAAAAAGTATCTCTTATAGCCTCTAACTATCATTTGTTAAAAAACCACAGGTAATATAATCACTTCTATTTTTAAGACTCAGGAACATTTTAACGCAATTACGTAGTTCAGTCTTGAGAGTTATCACATAGTATTTTTGTAGTACTATGCACTTTGCAAATAAATTTCAAACAACTGTTGCACTTAGTAGCATATTTACCATCTTTTTTTCCAGCACAAAATGACAACATACTCTTTTCAGGAGATTTCGGCTTGATCTAGCAATTTGTATAATATTATCATCTATTAGCAGTTCAAATGATTCTTTGGTAGTCATTTTGAATTTTTGATGCAAGGTTGAGATATCTTTGCAAAATAATTGTAAAAATAAAAAAAACATAAAAACACATTTCCACAAAAAACCAACGTAACTGATATCGTGGGGGCTGCGCGGCCCCCAGAAGGTACATAGCTCCATCCTTGTAAGTGCTACAAAGCCGAACATTTGGCACTCGCTAAGAGTCGTGACGTAATAAGATTACATAAAATGGCAGATGCGCACGATATTTCGATTTTTAGAAAATCGTAAAAATATGACGCGTGGGGGCCGCGCGGCCCCCAAGAAACCAGTTAAGGGTTTAATAGTAAGTCTCAAGCAACTGAAAACTACATTTACCCGGCATCTACCAATCCCCATGAGTTCCAGCTAACCGAGTACACCGTAATGTAATGGACCTTCAATGGAAGTAGCTGAAGACTTTTCCTGTAAACTCCTACCACTATAAATTGAATGTTATATTTACTAACAAAACATAAGATTCCAGAAAGACTAATTTTTATTAATAAACAAGCATTACGTATTTAATTTGTTTTAAAGAAACAGGTAGAATTACATCTCCGAACGAGATCGTCGGAGCCATACGCCACACTTTTAGAACCAAAACAAAAAATCAAAAACCATACTACTTTGCAAGACCTTTTGCAAGATAATCTTAACAGTGTGACACGACTCTATTGTATTTAATTATTTAGCCCGAACGACCACGCCGACTTCGAGTGGCCCTTTCAATCAGTTTTAGGAAGGCGCGAGGGCAAGCCCCACACGGGCGTCAAAGTAGTCCATTCGCACCGAAGTGCACGACTACACGCTCCACATCGGCGGAGGCGAGCCCCGACGAACTCGGAGCACGGAAAATGGGCAGTGTACCGGTAAACGATAAAAACTTACTTTCGGAGGCAAATATCCGGCAAAGGGTCACACGCACAGGTAGGGTTCCTTTGACTTATTTGGTCTTACAGAGGTTCTACAATTCTGGGGTGGATGGGAAACCCCTCATTCAAAGTTCACATCTTGGAAAATAGGGTTCACTAAGGAGTAAAGGTGTCCAATCTACCCCAGGCCCCATACGAACTCTCGAATATAACATGAAAATTGGAACGTTAGCAATTCTTTACGTGTAAATTCGTAATTAGCCGGTTTTTAAATTGTAATTAAAGAATATGAAAAGAATATTTACCAGCGACGGAATTTTTATCTAAGTTTTGGTTGGGTCCTAAAGAAATAGCAAACTTTGGCTTGGAAGACACATCCAATTCTTCAATGTCATTGGAAGTAGGAACTTCATCTTGATTTGATAACACACAAGTGAAGACAGATACTAATAATAGACTTATAAAATATCCAACGGATAACAATTTCATGTTACAATTGTTAAATACAATCCACTTACGCGTAAAATTACATAATTAACTCAACGCATTTTAATAATTAAGTTTAAAAAGTAAACAAAAACTAAGTTATTTTACACAATCGAATTCGTTCGACGTCGTCGACTCGATGCGAGCTACCATGTTGTAAGACCGCATTCGTCTCCGCAACAAATTCCTATTGGTCGACACAGATCGAAATTCCCACTTATTTTTAATCGACTCGATTCAAAACTTTTATCAAATTTTTAAAATTTATTTTTATTTTCATAGTATTTAATAACGTTTATAATTATCGGCAAGTAGTTTATTTATTTATTTTTTTAATCTATTTTTTAATTAAACGAAATCGTCACGTATATTCTCGCGAGATTGAGATTTTTAAATATGAATAATTTTGAAATTCAAATATTTGGCGGCAAATTTTTGATGTTTTTTATTTTTTTTTTAAAATACGATTTTAAACATGTTTTTTTTTAAAAAATTTATTTAGCTATTAATATAACAAATACCTTATAATTTAATTAATAAGGCCTGAAGGCCCGAAATTCTCTGTCAATGACGTCAGAAAGGTCTACCTTTTACGTAAAATAGCGATTTAAAATCCGTATAATTACTGTAAAGTACGTTTAATATCCAATTATTAATTGTACGTGTTTTTATTAAGGGGCCTTTCATTAATTACGTATACAGTTTAAGGGGGTGGAGAAAAAACTGCAAAGCACACAATGAGGAGGGGGTTCGAGGCATTGTCTACGTAGAATTTTTAGGGGTATTTACTTATTTTTTAGGGGTAATTTATTCTTATAAGCGAGTCGGATTTGCACATAGCTTAGGGCCTTACATTTTATTACTATTCGGTGGAGAGAAAAAGGGTCTATTCTATGTTACAGCATAGAGCCACAAGTCTAAGTCCAGCCGACTTACTAGTCATGTGAATAAACTATTTGAAGAGCTTTTTTAAAGTCATTTCTTCAATGTCAGGGGGTCCATGAACTATTGTACACGTAATTAAAGGGGAGAGGTTTGCCAAATGTACAACATTGTATGCAGTAGGGAGGGAGAGGGTAAATAATAGCTCGTAAAAACTATATGAACATGTATATCTTTTACATATTCACATATTATACATAAATGTTTATTTTATAAACACAAATTAAATAGGTCCCAAGTAAATAAATGATTTGTTTAAAGCTGTATGTTTTGGGGCAATTTATTACCTCGCTTCGGATTTTAATCTTAAGCACCCGTTAATTTTCTACTGTTAATTAACGCGTAAAAATTGTGGGATCTTGTTCGGGCCCCTATGAACCACGGCCCTAGAAATTTAGAGGAACCCGTTATTTTCTCTCGTCGGCCCTGGTAAAGCGTATAATTATACACTTATACCAGTAAACCAGTAATTATATTGTAAAACCTGCCTAAAACGGAAAAAATTCTTCGTAACGGAGTAATTTTCTGTGTTAAAGAAAACCTATCAAACCGGAAAAGTATTCGTTACAGGTCCGTTTTACACAGGTTTTACTGTATAATTTAATACATTAAAGGTTATTATTATTATTATTATTATTCAGAATTTAGTTTTTAGGCTACTACGCGAAAAACTATTTACATTTTAAAAAATAAAAACCGAGAAAGCCATTTTCTATTGTTTCATATAAGCCCATATATATCTCTGTCTGTTTAAAATTTATGTATATATATAAATTTTATTTATTTATTTTTATATAGAATGATGAATATTTTGTATACAAATATCACTTATATGCATGTATATAAATGATTAATCGTTTGAAACTTTTATTAACTCTTAAATATTCATGAATACGTACGAATAAAACCAGAATAGATCAAGTAGAATATACTTAAATTTATATATTTTTAATTTCTTTTAAATCATAGAAGAACCGGTAAGAATTTTAAGTGTCTTAAACTGTAATTAAATGAAATTTTACAAGTAAGAGATAGTCTTTGTTATAGTGTTATTCTCTTATTCATTTTATACTTTATGTTTGTAAAGTTATATTTTAATGATGGAATAAAAACTCCAAATATCTTTAGTTCTAAATATAAAATAACTTTAATGCTTCTACACTTGATTTCCGGTAGAAAATCGAGTCAGTAAATTCTACTTTCTAAACTCTACAGGATCCATTACCTTAATGAGAAACTTCTTACCCTTAAAACATCTTACTAAAAAATTAAAATGTACTGTTGATATCTGAATAAAAGATGTATCGTAAAGATTTTGATTAAATATATCGCTTTATTTCTTAAAAAAATATATATTTTACATAAAATTATCAAACTGTAACGTAGAATCCGTATTCGTGCTAACTAAGCTTACGTCATAAATATTTAAATTTAAAAATCTGAATTGGAATTACTACGTCATAGATTCGTGCCAATGCCGTTCCATCTTTTTGTAACGTAGCTTTGAAATAGATTTATTATTACGTTTACGTCATAAATATTTAAATTTATTACACTTACGTCATTAATATTTAAATTTTAAAATTCGAATTTTAGAACAGCACATTCGTCAATTTGTAACCAATGCCGTTCCTCCTTTTTTTTTTGTAACGTATTTTTGCAATACATTTATTACGCTTACGTCATAAATATTTAAATTTAAAATCTGAAATGGAATTGAGACGTCATCGACTGTTAACCAATACCCTTTCTTCATTTTTTGTAACGTAGCTTTGAAATAGATTTATTATTATTACGCTTACGTCATAAATATTTAAAATTTAAAAATTCGAAAAATCTAATTGCGACGTCATCGATTCGTGACCAATAACGTTCTTCCTTTTTGTAACATATCTCAGTAATTGGTTTATTACTTTTTAATGAATAAAAATAAAGATGGCGACGTTCTTAGTTGAAGATGGCATCAGATTTATGGACAACAAATTAATTTATCTGTTGATAATCGTCGCGCAAAATTATAATCGTATCTGTGGACTGTAAATATTTATTTGTTAACTCTAATATTGCGGAGTAAATTATTCATATAAATATATATAGCGTGTCAACATTGCAAACGTTCAAATTTGAATAACTTAGTAAAATTAAACTTCCTACGCGTTTAGTAATTATTATAGTGTTTATTAAGTTATCTAATTATATTATTAAGGATGCGAAATTTTCTGAATGACTTTTATGCAAAATTTATCATGTAGTAAAACTTAATTGCTTACACATATATTATATAATTATCCCAATAAATTTTATGCAAATTAAAATATAATTATTTTATTAACCATGGCCTTGGTATGAATATTGTGACGTAAAACAATTCGAATTTTATAATCGGAGGGAATGCCATGATTTGTGTTTTAATTAGTCGAATTTCTTTGTTGTTTTTTTCTTTGTTTTTTGCTGGCTTGGAGCGATAAACAAGCGACGTTTGCAAGCTTTAAAGGGTCTTTTTCTCTTACATCATGCATTTATCTATGTTGATGCGGATGCTGATATTTAAAAGAGCTCTTGTAAAATTACTCATTCTGTGTGAGTAATTTGAAGACAATTCGACCTTCGTTCACTAAAGATAGATGCTATGAAAAGATGCATTATATACCAAGACTTTTATCTTCCTTTATACTGAAAGAATTGGTAGGCATAATGCCATTTAGATGAAATCGCCGTCTTCCACATTGTATCTGGGAAGATTTTAATGCTTTCTTCCATAATTTTATGACGTATTTATCAAGTTTAACAGAGTATTTATGAAGATTTAACTGCATATAAATAATGTTTTTTTTTACCTTTTTTTCATATGAGGTTAATATATATGATCCTTTTGTTTAAAAATATAATAATAAATTAAATTAATTCCTCTGAATACTGTAAAACTATACTGTTATTTTAATATATCTTTCTTTGATACAAAGATTTTCATATAAAATATTATACTCTAACTATAAATGTAACCTGTAAACACTTGTGACCTTCTCCTACACGTGTGAAAAATATGAGGCCTCAGGATAAGCGAGGCTCTAAGCTTCAGCTTATTTATTATAAAATCCAGGCCTTAAACGGCCGCCATTTTTCCCCCGTGTGGCCGTTGTTCGGCGGTTTGGCCTTATGAAGAATAAATTAATGAATAAATTATACTAATACTTCGCGCCATCTGTTGTTATTTATATATACTAATTAAATTACCTTTCTGGTTTAAAATACATTTTTAAATACGATTTATATATTGAAACTAAATTAAATTTTAAATTTATAAAGTAATTATATTCCATTAAAAGCAATAAAATATTTATTTTTAAAATAAAAATAATAATTTAATATTTAAAAAATAGTTTACAATTATGTTTGTAGATGGCAGGATATGTCCGATTTTATATTGTTTTTTTTTTAATAGATATTAATTCGGTAATTGTTTAGTGTACTCGAAAGAGTCACGTGAGCGCTATTGCGTGTGACGAAATTTTTTTTTTTTTTAATTTTTGGAACCTGAAGTAGACGAATATATGCTAAAAGAGATTGACGTCGATCCATTTTTAATCACGTGTTTCTGCCACGTGACGAAAAATGACCCCCCGACTTTTCGATAAATTAAAAATTTAATGCTCAACTTTTCTATCGCGGTAATCACTTTAAAATCCTGTGTAAAGCGTAATTCTGGGGATGTAGAAGAGAGAGAGAGAGAGAGAGAGAGAGAGAGAGAGATCGTTATTTATTTACTTTTTTTTTTAGTTTATTCTTAAAATTTGAAGAAGCTGAAAGATTTAAGATCACCATTAAGGCATGACCGAACTTGTTGAAAATAGTTAAACAAGTTGAAACAATCATTAAAGTCGAAACAACGACAGAATTCATTGATTGCTCTCCAGCTTCCCAATTATCGACACTGTCTCCAGCAGTAAAAGCAGAAAGGGGGGAGAGAGAGCAGGGAGGGGGGAGAAAAAACACAAGCACATAGTAACCATCTGCCGTCTCTCCGACTGGCAGCGCGAGGGATACACACATCTGCAGTCTACGACAACACGACAACACCGTCTCCCACACAGCGCAGGCTACGTTACCGAATACGCAATTTATCATTTATTACATTTAAAATCGAATTTCCTAAATGATATCACGTGATGTTGGGATGGAGCACACACGAAGCGATCGGGTGACCAATTAACGAGTAATACAAACGCTAATAGATCGAAACTTTGTTGTAGGAAGGTTAAAAGTAGATCGTGTGGACCGGAGAATCGAATTTGGAAGGGGGGACAGTTTAGCATCACGTGACGGTAAGGACACTTCTCTCGTTTTGCACGCTCATTTTGACGTCATTCTTACGAGGAAGCGTAAACTGACGTCAAATTGACGTAACGTCGTACGCTATTGTGACGAAACGAATGACTTTTAAAGTCGATAGGTGTTACTACAGGATATAGGGGACAGAATATAGAAAAATATCTGAAAAATTTGACCTCGTCGACATCAAAATTATTTATAATTCGATGCGGAATGTGACCGTAACACAGTCACGTCTCGTATGGAAATACTTATAAGATAGACCGTCGACCATCCCCTCTTCGTGACGCGAAAAAAACAAATTTAAATATATATATATATATATAAAACCCCACTCACGTGACAGCCGCATTAATTCCTCACGTCACGTGAAGCCGCGGGAACGGGATGACGTTCTCAACGTGTGTTATAAGGAATATAAGCAAACAACTCGAAACGAACCACGCGGGAAGGCTCCGATCACGTGACGAATTAGCGTGGAGGGAGAAGAAGAGAGCGGAGTCACGTGACGGGGCGTCGGAAGAAGGAAAGTTACGGAAACTATTCCCTCACGGAAATTTATTATACGTAAAAAGTATTCGGGATATCAAATTGCCATCTCGCGCTTTAAGATGGGGGTGGGTGGGTGGATGGGGAAAAGAGTGTATAAAGTCCCATATTTTGGCAAGGGAGAAGAGTTTATGAAAGGCAAGCGATCCACTAAATTATTCGACACTTTCAACTTATTCTTTCGAATAATTCGTGCAAAAAAAAAAATTTAAAAGGGGGGAAGCTCGTTGTCACGTGTTAAAGTTTGCAGAAATTCATAAGAAGAGTCTCGGTAAATATTAAAAATAAAAAGAGGAAAAGGGGGAAACGTGTTTAGAGAGTAAAAGAGGGGGGTTTAAAGAAAAAAAAAAGGAAAATTTTTAATATATGTTCGCCTTATGAAAGTATTTATATATTAAAAATTGCTTTTATGAATGTCGAGAGAGTAGAAAGTAAAAAAAAAAAAAATTTTAAAATACGTAAAGTATAACGTCAGAACGAATAATAAAAACAGGAAATCAAGGT
>NW_019384292.1:644796-714923 GCF_000671375.1 Centruroides sculpturatus | reverse complement strand
CCCCCCTATAACACTGTTGATAATTCCGTTTTATAAGAATTCCATGTTGTACGAGTCACTTAGATTTTACAAATACGTGAGCCGTTCACAGCCTGGCACACATATTTGTAAAATCTAAGTGGCTCGTACAACATGGAATTCTTATAAAACGGAATAATCAACAGTGTTATGGGGGGAGTCGACTTGTAGTATTTCAATTAAAATCTTCTGTACAAAAAGATGATTTGTAAATAAATCATTTACACCTCTTTTATTTAAATCCTCCTTCGTTGTAGTAAATTTATAAATTTTCATTCATACAAATATCATTGACGTAGTATTTTTTTAATTTGTAAAATTCGTAAACTACTCGATTTCACTCATTGATGATTTTTTTTTCATTCATACAAATATCAATGACGTAGTTTTTTGATTTCGTAACAATGAATTCTTAAACTATTCAATTTCACTCATTGATGAATTTTCATTCATTTACGTTCGATTTTACGTCGATTCAGTTCATTCATAAAATAATTTTATTTATTTATTTTTTTTTTCTGTTTAAACAATTAAAACATTTTATATTTTTTATTTTCAAATTTTACTCTTATTTTAATTAATTAATATATTTTTTTTTGGAGGGGGGAGAGAGGAATTAAAAGACGATTTCGGCAACTTAATTTGATAAGATTTCATTAAGAAATGTAGTGGAATTTCTGACGAGAGAAGATTTCTATTTAAAAGGAAGCGTAGTAATCCGGCAAACGAGCAGAAAACGATAGAGTAAATGCCGAGTAACTATTACACAAATTACCTAAGAAATCCTGCATTACTGTAAGTGAGGTAGTTGCTTTCTAAATTGGTTTCATATCTTGAGAGATTTATTGAGAACAATTTTGTAAGGATTTGGACGATGTTTCGGACGCTCTCGAGTCTTTACTAAAGATTTCTCTGACGTCATTCCAACCAATAGGGAAGTTTCTATTTTGGGAGTTGAAAATTATGACTGTAATTCCCTTCTGAAGAATTTTATTGAAGAGAAGAGGATATACGAAAACAACTGAGAATACAGTTGATGCTTTTAATGCGTGAAGAGTAGTTCGTATCGGGACGTTTTTAAACGTTATTTTTCCCCCTTCGTTTTTACGTTTTTCTACGGTTTTTTAACAAGTTAATGGAGAGATTTTTTATAAAAAAATAAAGTTAATTTTAGCTTTAAAAAGCACATAAAAAGACTCGTACAGAAGAGGCGAATAACGAGTTAGATTTTCATTATTTCCGAATATACACCTCTCTATCTTCTTACCCTCTCGACTTATAATCTCCAAAATTTATCAGTATTAATGTCATATATATAGTAATATTCTTGCCAAATTTCAAAATTTTCGGTCCACCAGTAACCGAGATATAAAGCGAAATACGGACCAACATACAGACGAACGAAATTAAAGAAAACGGATACGAAAATTGTATAAGGAAAAAAGTGAATTAAAATCAAATTGGCAGGAAGTAAAAATGAGTTTAAATGAGTGGAAAAAAGGGGGTAAAACTTTATTAGAAGAACGAAATATGAATGAAAATGAGTAAAATGAAATTAGACGATGCGAGAAATTAGAACTGAATATTTTCGATGGGGAATTTCGTATATAATTTCCGTCTCTTTAATTTCCTGATAAATTTGTTCACGAAATAAAAGAAATCAAATCAAAATTTATATAATTTTTATTTTTATTTTTTCTTTCTTCCCCCCTTTAAAAAATTAGTCAATCTGAAAATAGCTTCCGTGATAAAACCAATATTTTTCTTCTCATGATCTTGATAAATCGAAAGGAATAAAATAAAATAAAATAAAATAAAGAAGAAAAAAAAGTGGGGGTAAAAAAGAAAAAAAAAATCAAATGATTGTTGGAATTTAGGATGAAAAACGCATTATAGGATTTAGTCTGGAAGAATGACAAGTTTTATAACTTATAAAATAAGTTCCTTCTATATATATATAAAAAAGAAAAAAATAAATCAAATTTGAAAATGACCATCATTGAGAGGAGTTAAAAACTTTTTTTTAAAATGTCGAAAATGATCGAATTTTAAACACACTAATAACCTTTTTAGCCACGTGACTGGCGATAAAAGCTTAGAAAAAAAAGGAGAGAGAATGGTATGAGAAATGTAGAAAGCACGCTTATGAAAGTTACAAAAACTGTTTAGAAATTGAGAAGGACAGATTGAGAGAGGTTGCTCCCTCCTCCTCCTCCTCCTCCTTCTCCTTCTCCTTCTCTCTTCTGTTAAAAAAAAAAAAAATGGAGCAGACTTAAAGCATGTTGTGCTGCTGAAGGATAGTGTACTGTACAATCCCACATTCCGATCGTGCATCCGGTGGTGGTTGCTATGACCACGCTGTTTTTTTACCAGTAGAGGGAGTCGGGTCGCCATTAAGAACACATTAATCGAGAGGACGAGCTTTGTTACGTCGTAGTGTCGAAAATTTTCTTGGCGGTGTTAATACTAAAATCAATAATATTCCAAGAAATGAGGCAATCTGTACGTCATCTGTCTAATTCGCTGGTTGAATCATGGACGAGAGAGAGATGGATTGTTTTCTAATTTTGGGCGGAGTCGAGACGGTTCCCCTCTCCCCCAATACCGTATTGTAACTGTAAATTTATAAACACGTGTGTATCGTTTTTAGATTATAGGATTGGTATTTCATTTTATGACATTAATATACCTCTATTATCTTCTGGAGCGGTGTTTGTTCCGTTTAATCCACACACACACCAGTGAAAGATTTCTGGAACAATTGATTTTTCTCTCCTTCCCCTTCACCCCCCCTCTCTCTCTCTCTCGCGTTATATACGGGAAATTACCGGTTTATATTTTATATACCCGAGCGAAGAATCGTGTCGTAGTAGGTGTCGAGGATGTTTATTTACTCGTGCTTTTACTCCCCGATTAATTGCATGGAATTGTTTTGATTAAACGTAGGGAAATTGTTGTTATCGAGTTGATTTATGCAAGTGAAACCGTTGTTTGGATAAAGCTTGCAATTTCGATAGATTTTCCAACCTTTGAATAGAGTTTAATAAATTTTAGCATGATTAGCAAAGTACTGGGATTAATAAGGGCACCATAAATGGGTAGAAATTTAATTTTCTCTTCACTAGTTTTAACTGGTAATAACAGGTTAAATGCCTACATACAGGAACTTCATTAAAGGTTATCATAACTGGTAAAAATTTAATTATATTTTAACCGTAAATGTAAAGCGTTGGAAAGAGAAGAAAAAATTCTGTGGGGTGTATTAATTAATACAGATTAATGAGCCCTTCGAGATAGCAGTTTAATGGAAGTCGATCGAAGAGGGATTTTTTTTTGAATTTAGGGATTTTTTTTTTTTAAACAGAAATCGAGAATTTAGGAACTTTTAAACGGGAGTCGAGACGTAGTGTAGGGATTTTCTAAACCCATTTCTCAAACTGGAAACGGAGGGAGGGAGGGAGGAAACGTTATAAATTCTATAAGAATAAATAGAAATTGTATAAGAAAAATATGAATACTAAAAATAAACATTATTCATTTGAAAATTTAAGAGAATAAATTGGACGAGAGAAGAAGAGTATATTCAAAAATATAAATTTGATATCTTCAATCAAAAAATAGAAGACAGAAAGTGCAGGGTGAACGTCAAAACAAGTCAGAGAAGATTTGTCGCCGCCATCTTTCAAAAGGCGGATAAGACCATCTTGCGGGATTCGTGGTATTAAAGTACTACAATTGTTATAAAAATAAACGTCGGAGGGGAGAAAGTCATAAAAACTGATGACGAATAGACTATATGGAGGGATGACGGAACACAATAATGGAAGGTGAGTTGTATGAAAGGAAAAAACGGGAACTCAAACAGAAGGTAGTGAGATAGAATACAAATCACCCAGATGACTATGTGCCTAGAATACCTTCTTAAGTGATATATACTAGGTCACCAGTAGACGTAGTTGGTAATAACTCTTGGGTACCATTCCGGCTATGGTACTATGCTAGCCATTAATGTCAACAATCGTAAGAAATGACTGTCATAAGATAGCCAGTATTGTCGCACAAGAAACTGTGTGTTTGTCTCCCAATGGTTGAGTATTATTTTCCTATAAATCCACTTTCAATGTTTTGTATTTCCCAGAAGAGGAGATGGAGAAATTTTGGCAATTAATCTCTAATATTTCGTGTTTCCTATCGTTTTAATCTACTTGATATAAATCATACTCCGTGGATTTAATCTTTGGGGAGTGTCCTTTCTTAGAATTTCGTATTTAAAATAGGTTTTTATTTCGTTAGGAGGGGGGAAAAATGAGGTTGAACGAGGGAGTGGTTGAGAACATGGAAATGGCTAATGCGAAAACATTTGTTAGGGATTAAGTGTGGAAAGGATAAAAACCTTATCGTAGGGATAAAGAGGTATTTAGGAATTGGGTGAAGGAGATAAAGAAGAATTCTAATAGGAAATATGTGGATCTTCGAGGAAATTGAGGTTTTGGAATCGAAGAAATTGTTGATTATTTGAAGGTTTACATCAAAATAGAAGGATAATTATAATATATAAGCTTAAAAATACAATATAGAAAAACCTGCCCAGAACGGAACCTGTTTAAACGGATGAAATTGTTCGGAACGGAGCGATTTCCTATGTTTAAAACAGAAATCTGAGAAATTGAAGTTTCGGTTTACACAGGTTTTTACTGTATTTACTTTAATGCTTCTTTTTGTTTTTTTTTGTTCGAAGAAAAGTGCTGGTAATAGGATTGTGGCCACCACCTCCTTTTTCTATATTACCGAAATAACATAATTAGAAGATTAAATTGCTAGTTTTGATAGGTTATTATCCTCTGGCAATATTTTTATATGAAGGCATCCATCAAGCTGACTAGTGCTTTGGAGTCATTGTGGTAGCACTCTAGTAGATCACGTTTGTACTCCTTCTTCAATACATGTGGTACTATTAGTGGACATTCCAGATAGAAAGCAAAGTGAAAACCCATAATAGAAAAGAAAAGAGCTGTTACCATGGTAACGAGAGGTCAAAGACGTTAGAAACACTACCTTGAGTCATTAGAGGTCGAAAGATCTATCATGCTCCTCACGAAACGGTAAAAGATAACGGCTCAAAAGAGCTTCCTCCCCAAGAATGTAAATTGCCATTCTCCTAACTGCGATGATGGCGGTAGAAAACGATCTACAGAAGGATCGTTGCGGCATGACGTCCAATATGTCTCTGTTGTAATCCCGAGATTTATAGAACGGTAATTTGGCAGTGAAGATAAGACAGTTTATAACCTCGTTGCCGGCCTACCGTATGTGCCACCTACCAGTCCACCTGGTGGTACAGCACGCGGTCCAGTTATATATCAAGTGGTCGAAGTGATTGTCGGAGTTGTTACAGCGATGCCACTCGCTCGTTTGTCACTTAGTTACACCAGACTGAGGCTAGTTTGTCTATAAAATCTTCCCAGAACATCGTTAAACTTCAAAAAAAAAAGAGAGAAAATCCAGCAAAGTACTGGCACGTGAGCTACAATCTATACTTGCCTTTTATCATCTCCATACCTCCTGAAACTGCATTAACTGGCAATTTATATCCGTGCGACTGTTATAAAATTTTTATTTAAAGAATATAAATAAATTTAATACGGGGTGGGGGAGAATACGTGTTAAAGTAATACGTCCAATTGATTTAACACGTGTGCAGTTTTTATTTTTTATTTTATTTTATTACTTTACGGATTGCACACCTAAACATTAACACTGTCTGCTCCCCTTCATTAATCCCTCGATTTTCACTTTCCTTCATTCATTAATAATGAAAGAAAGTGAATGAAATCTTGTCTCGATTTTCACTTTCCTTCACTTTCCTTCATTCATTAATGAATAAAAGAAAGTGAAGGAAAGTGAAAATCGAGACCAGATTTGGAATGATTGGGGGAGAGGTTAATCCAATTAACTACACACGTAATTTTTACGTGTGTAGTTAATTGTTACGTACGTAGTTAATCCAATTAACTACACACGCAATTAACTACACACGGATTGTACACCTGTACATTAACACTGTCTGCTCCCCTTCATTAATCCTTCGATTTTCACTTTCTTTCACTTTCCTTCATTCATTAATAATGAAGGAAAGTGAATGAAATCTGGTCTCGATTTTCACTTTCCTTCACTTTCCTTCATTATTAATGAATGAAGAAAAGTGAAGGAAAGTGAAAATCGAGACCAGATTTGGAATGGTTGGGGGAGAGGTTAATCCAATTAACTACACACGTAATTTTTAAAATTATTAACCTATCTTTTTCTTCTAATAATTCGAGTTATTATTTATCTATAAGATGAATATTTAAATTAAAAATATAAGCTTAATTATCTAAAGAAAGAGTCTAATCAATCTCGAATTTCTAATGTTCGTAAAGGGATTAAACAAAATGAAAATTTTAGAAATACTTAAAAGTAATTAAAGCAACGTCGACTGTGTATAAGTAAACGTTTAATTCAATTAACACGACAGAAGAGTTTTAGTAGAGTTTCTCAAAAGATATTTCACTTTTGAAATTTTCTAATAGCCTTAGGAAGAGTTTGAGGAACCGTTAAGATCTTGGACTATGTAAACACATGAGGATAGAAGAGTAAGAAAGCGAGAGCGGTAAGGGGGGAGGGAAGGGAAAAAAAAAGACAGAGTTTAATTGAAAGAGAGAGAGGGTGTCTCGGAATCCCCATTACATCACAGTCGAGTACGCCTGATAAGTTACCTCCTAGTTTATTTAATGAAGCCATTGCAGCGTATAATTTCTCAACCTTCCGTTTGAGATAAACAAATAAGCCGTTTTCTCGTTTGGGCCATGACATCTTTTGGAATTTTGGGGGTAATAAAGTCGACGTCAGATTTTCAAACGAGCAATCGCTGTTGCGGTGAGAGGATTAAAATACTGTCCATCGATACAATCATTCTCACCCCCCTCTCCTCCTCCTCCTCCTCCTCCTCCTCATGCAAAGCTATTAAGTCGATAATGGAGAAACCAATAAGTATTAAATTTTTACGGTAGTGTCTGGTAGATTACATCGAAAAGAAGTTGGTAAACGAGCAAAGTTTCACTAATTATTTATGTCTTTATAGAATGAGAGATTCATAAGTGCCGGCGGCAGATTATAAAAATTTATTAATGTTATCTATCTCCAGTTATCTATCTAAGTGTTTACACGAGTCGTTTAGTTTAATAAGTGTTTTTGAAGGAAGGTTGGTCGGGATTTTTACACTTAACGAAATTTATTATTCAAATTTCGTAGAAAAGATTGGAGCGTTAAAAATTTTAATATGAAATATTTCGGTGGAAATTCTCGCTCGAGACGTCGCTATTAATCTGGCGATTTATGTTAAAGAATCGCTAGCGATTATCGCGAGTTAATCGCTATCTTCTTTTTTTTCATTTACGTCGTCGTCGTTAGGAAGGTTTTGGTTGTTTCTAAGCGAAGAAAAGTGCTTTAAGGTGTAGGAAATAATATAAAATAATTCGTCTGATCTCCATTCGTTTAATTTTAGAAGGTATTTTTACAAGACGATGATTCGATCGATGCGAGCAACGTAACACGTGGGTCATCTACCAAAGGGGGTGCCTCTAGAAAGGATGACTTGCTATACCTGTTTACGTGTTACACAGTTAGGAAAACTCCGCGTGGTAAGCACGTGGTGAGGCGCGAACCCACGACCAGTGTTTAGTGGTCTTTCTGTTATAAACTGGCTATTATTAAGGTGCGAACCCACTACCAGTGTTAAGTGGCCTTTCTGTACTAAACTGGTTTCCTGCATACGTAAAAATCCGAAAAACATCTCGTGGCCAGCTCGAACCCGCGACCAATGTTCAATAGTCTTATCCACTCGGTCACTGTTGAATTTTTTATATCAAAATCCTTTACAGGAAAAAATTATTTTAGGAATTTCATTTATATAAAATAAATTTCGTGAATTTCTTATTTAGAAAACCAACTGCTCATAACACAATAATTCAATCAAGATATTGCATTGCTGTATAATGAATCAGCGAGGGTTTATAATAGTGGCACGTGATGACAGAATTCATTTATTTATCAGATAATGATTTACATAAATATGAGATTGTTTATTTATTAAACAGACAGGACGATAAACACGGCTGAGATATATTTAAATTACAAATAAGGCTATATCATCTGTAGAATTTTCAAGGGAGGAGGAAATAATAACTCCACCTGATTTAAAAAAATAAATAAATAAAGTAGAACGAAAAAAATATATATAGTAAATAAATAAAATATATAAAAATACAGTTGATTTTTCCATTTCCTCGTGGAATAATTTATGTAGAAGAGCAAAACAGAAATTATATCGTAACAGTTTTCGATGTAATACAGTAGTTGGGGGGGAGGGTGACAAAATCCATTGCAACGCGACGAAATCGATGTACTTCTCAACTCTAATAAATTACTGTTTTGGTAAATGTTAAACGAAGCTGCTTTTGAATAATTTAAAGCAGATGGTATTGGCGTATATTTTCTGATAGTAAATACCTGTATAAATCATAAAAGGATACAAGGAATCTGGAAAAAGTAACAAGCGTTTTTTTTCTCTCTGACGTTCCCGGAATAAATAAATAAATAAATAAACAACTTCTATGCTCTGTTGCTCTTACAGATCAGTCGAATGAGAATTACATAATTCTAAGCAAACCTTTACCATAAACTGATATCATAATCAGGGTACCAATTTCTCTACCTGGCTTCGGGGTGTATATCTTTATTCTCCTAGTGTTGCTTTGAGAAATGCAAAACCCGTGGTCATAAAAGAGATTTTACAACCAAGATGATGTTTAGTCTGAGATTATATAGCCCTAGAGACCGAACTACGATACGGGATTTTTTTTTCTTTTTTTACTTCAATTGGTTTCGGTGAGAGTGGGAGGATGGAGAGAAGATAAGGTGAGAATTTCTCTCCCCAATTAGCGTTATCTATAAGCGTACGCTATCTAAACAAGAAAGGGGTTAAAGAAGTAAATCCGAGTGTGAAAATTTAGAAAATATACTTTTCTGCACTCGATAACACTATAGAAAATTCGGTATTCCTTTAGGGATTTAGCATTTGCAACTTACTTTTTTTTTTTTTCCTCCTCCCTTCACTCATTTGTAAATCAAACTGCTCTTGTTATCAAAACTTTTCCGAAGTTTTCTCTCTTTTTATTTTATTTTTTTCTTAGCTAAATCGATGCAATATTTTATAACCTAAGGCTTTCTACTTTATGTTTAGGTTCTTTTACCTCCCTAAGCTCTCAATTGACGAAAAATTGAATGTCGTAATTGGCTACAAAACATTCATCTGGCTTCATTATTTCCGAATTTCGTGTATACGCTTTTTGCCCCAGGTTAAAGGTGAATAGGTGCTAAGAACTGGCGGGAGATGGAATGAACTGTTTTTTTTTTATTTTATTTTTTCAACCCCTAGTTTTACTTCATTTTTCATTCCCAGATGAGCTTTTTATCTTTACCGTCATCTCCAGATATCTTTCGATAGAATCGCCCCAGGTGAATTATTTAATCATGCAATATTGCTCGGTGTACGTGAGGAGGGGGGTGGAGGTTATAGAATTTGCATAATGCCGCCAAAAAATTTTCAAATCAGACGTTCACGCGCGGATTTCCCTCATCCCGGAGGAAGAAAGCATAATTGCTCTCGTGTACGATATAAATAGTTAATTAAGAAAACACTCGTCACATCCGGTTTGACGTAATCGAATATATACCTCTTTTTGAGGTAATTTATCCGGAAGTGACGATTTATTATTTTTTATTTCCTCTCTCTCTCTCTCCTTATTCTATCCCTCCCCACATAAACACACGCACAAACTCACGTGATCGTGTCGCGTGGTATCGAAGTTATTACGTGTGTACCGTGGTGATATGGAAGAGCACGTGCCTCAATACTTTTGAAACGGTAGAAGATTGTCTTTCGAAAACTCATATTTCTGAAATATGATACCCGATAACTTAAAAAAACAATCTGTAACGTTAAAAATACAAGTGAAAAAGGGAAGAAATTCCAGCGTAACTTGTAGATTTCAACGAACTTTGACATTCTGCCAGCATTACAAATTAGGGAGAGTGTACCGTGTGGGGAGGGGAGGGGGTTCATTAACACGCGATTAAAGAGATACAAGTAATTGGATTGTCTAGCCGAAAGTTTATGTTGTATTAAATAACACCAGACGATCTAACGTCATAAATAAAAGACTTTGAAGATCAGTGCAGATGAAATTAGTGATGGAACACAGCATATATTAATCACGTAGGGCGGAATGTTTATCCAATCTTTCGCAATGATGTATGGTGTTATTAGTCGGAAACGGAGTCCTAATAAGTGAGTGTCGCCAGTTGGTGATGGATTCTCTCTAGAGATGCTAAGACAGATAACGTTTCCAATTATCCAATATCTAAATATGTCACCAATGAATACCTTTGGCAGTGCCTGCACCATTGGGATTTACCTGATCGCTCATACGATCCTCTTCGAACCGTCCAGGGTTTTATGGTATTCAATTATGTAGAGTTTCTCTTTAATCCCCATATAGTAAATAACCTTAAATTGGTTTTCCTGCATTTTCTTTCCCCCAGCTAAACTTTTTAATAACGTAATTTGAGTTCAAAATTGAAGAAAAGGATAAAAAAAAATGCAACTTACTTGCTGTAAATGCGACTAAGTAACGGTAAATACATCACTCTAATCGATGTTTTTTTTTATTTTATTTGGGCTGCAATCTTCAAATTGTAGACCTGTACGCTCCTACTGCCTGTCAGTGTTTGATAGATGAAAATCGAGACCAGATACGAGACGTTTAAATGGATAAAAATCGAGACCAGATATAGAAAGTTTATACGAAGAATATACGAACAGGTGACTGGCATGACTCAAATGTTATCGGGAGAAGTATGATGTACAGGGGCAAGACACTACTAAAAATCGAGACCGGATACAGAAAGCTTAGTTTAAATTATAAAATAAGATAGGGGTGACGGCATTATGACGACGTTAAAATAATAATTGTAAGTGTTTCTTTTCCTTTCTATCTTAGACTCTATTTTTATTAATCTTTAACAAGGATCATCTGATCTTTCTTAATTATCATCATTACTAATTACGATGTAACACAATCTATAGCAAACACAAGCATTAATTTATGAGTTTCTTCCTCCATCTCTTCAATTATATATTGAATATCGATCGGGGTTGGTCGAAGGTTTCTACACCAAGACCGAACTCCCAACTACACTTTCCTGTACTTCAATCTACTTTTATTTTTCTGATTCGATTGAACAGGTTTCCAAAATCGGTCTTGTACATAAAAAGAAACCCCTCTGCTTTTTTTTTTTTAAGTCTCGAGGGGTCTTGATCACACACTAATCAATTCTTTCTCCGACAAGTCTCTCGAGATTTCGGTTTCTCGAGAGACATCTTCTCCAGTTGTTGGGCTTAGTTTCGAGAGTAGGACATTTTTGTACTGATTGATAGAAGAAGACAAGGAACGAAACTAGTTACGTAGAGATTAGAATTGATGGTTCGAACAGGTAAAGCAATACGTGCTTTAGACTTGAATGAAGATCGAGATTGTGGATTAGAATTAATGCTGCTACTTCGATGATTCTCTTTTATAACAGTAGATGGCGTAGCACACAAAATATGGTACGTATATATTGTACAGTACACACGTATATAGTGTACTGTACATAGGTAACCAATTTTCTAGAAAGAAAGCATTTAATTTAATTGTTTTTTAAATGTTATTTTATCATTGTAGTCTTGCCCATTGTTCTGTTTGCATTAAATCATAAAAATTACAATTAATATTCGTAAAATATATTATTAAACTTTAACAATACGTATTCTAATTATTGAAATTTCACGTTAGTACTTAGAGAAGTGATTAATTTATTTATAATTAAACTTTAAAAACGAATTTATTACCGGAATTGTAAGTAAAGAGAGAGAGAGGGAGAGAGGGAGAGAGAGAGGGAAAGAGAGAGAGGGAGAGAGGGAGAGAGAGAGGGAAAGAGAGAGAGAGGGAGAGAGAGAGAGAGAGAGATAATAAAATAGATTATTACTTTAATTAATTATTACGAGTTGAAATATAAATTAAAGCGAATTTTAAGTAACGAAGCAAAGAAACTTTTCATTCATAATATTAATTTCACGAAAGAGTAAAAGTTTTAGAAGAGAACAGAACGGAGGTATAATGACTAGTAGCCTCGACTAAGACAACTTAATCACAAAGATTTTTCTTTAAATCTTCATAATTAAGTCCAGCATCACCATAGCATAATTAAGTCCATCATCGTTAGGAGAATGTCCCGACCCACCGACAAAACGCTAAAGGTCAGAGGAAGGGCTTTCGTTTCCCTCATCCTCCTTTCCCCCTTCCGGCACGCGCTTTAATAAAATTAAAACTCGGTTCTAAACTCGACTAAAAGTACTCGGAGGAAGTAAAGTGACAAGAGAGAAGCGGAGCAAGGAAAGATAGATGGAAGAGCGTCGACACAATCAATCTACCGGATTCGCCGTTTTAATCACACGGACTCGCCCAAATCCCGCCCATTACCGTGCTCCTAACTTTCGAGAGTAGTGGAAGGGATTAAGGGAGAAATTAATTACCGGGACCGACGTTAGATGGCGTGATTTTGGGGTGGACATTGATTGAAGGATTACGTAGAATTGACGTTTTGCGAATCCGTAAAAAGAAGAAAAAAGTCGGATTTACTCAACGACAACTTTGGGATTTACTAAACGGTATGGATGATTCCAGATTCTACCAAAAGATGCAGCGATTTAGACACCAAGATTCATGGTGTACGTCAGACAAAGTGATTTTGACCTATCTAGTCGCTAATGGAAATAAGATGGACTTAATCTCTTCGCTCTTTCTAATTATTTTTGCCATTTAACAAAATCTTAACGAGATATAAGTCGATTCTAATATCCATTTTCCTATCTGTAATCGATTCGAAATCTAATTTTGCCACCTCGTTAAAAATTCAAGAGATTTTTCTTTAAGAAAAAGAAATAAATCTAAATTTTAACCGCATCTGTTATGTAATTAACAATAGTTTTTTTCCCCCATATTTATGCGCCGAATTCGACAGAGAAAATGGTTAATAGAAATCGTTGTAATTAATGCGGAAGTAAAGGGGGAGGGGAAAACAGTAAAGAAAAACGTGTCAGGAAGTTGTAAGTTAAGTAAACTTGGATTTTGTTGGGAATATCGAACCTGCTGGAGGTTCGATAAACAAGTATCTGAACGAGAAAGTCAATGAATGACAGATGCTTCATCATCTGTTGACAATATCAACATTGTGTTCGATGTGCCACGGGAACAGATAAATTATCCAACGAACACTTCATGAAATAAACTGAAAGGATGCAAATTCCAATTCGTGTAACGTTCGTGTATTATAAATATCGGTCATAATCGAATATCGTGTATAAAATACGTCATTCGGGGGGAGGGGGTTATTAATATCTTTACTTTAATTGCACATCGCACGCGAAGGTGTCTGAGAGCCGGATTTATACCTGACGGCCTTACATTTTTACGTGTATCATTATTAGGTGAAGAGAGAGGACCAATTCTGTGTTGTAGCATAGGGCTACAACACATATATGTGAAACACTTCAGGTTTATCTGCATTCGTGTAGCGTAACTAGAAAGGATGTTAGAAGTAGAACATGCAAATCTATCTTCACCCCTATACCGCTGTGGATAAAGAGTGTACAGGTAAATTTGTCATATCAATTCCTACTGTCATTCACCAGGCTGTAGATAGATTAAAATCGAGACTAGATATGAAAAGCCGAAGACAAGAGGCTTCTATTAACTATATATGAACTTCCAGTCTTGAATAGAAGTCACAAGATTTCAATTCAAAAGAATAGAGTTAGGTAGATAACTGGCATGACTCGAATGTTATCAGGAGAAGTATGATTTACAGGGACAAGACACTACTAAAATCGAGACCGGATATAGAAAGCTTAATATAAAATATGATAAAAATTACATCCCAGCATTGTAACGTCACAATAATTTGGAATTTTCTTTCTTTATATACAGAAGGAATGAGGGATCAAAACCCCTGACTTTTAACTCTTTCCTTTGGCTTCTCTCGGTTACACTACTGAATAAAGAAAACGATTGCACCTTCCATAAAGAATTTTCTACAAAAAGTTTTGTTTATTATTTCTGATTTTATAATAAATTTAAATTAAAACATGAATAGTGGAAACGATAAATTACGTAACAACACGAAACATTTTACGTAACACACGCATTTTTTTTTTCTTTAAAGATTCATCCAACATCGATTATTATAACAGCAATTTCTTTTCTAAAATAAGTTTAAAATTTAAAAATAATTGTATTATAAAATTTATTTTTAAATAAATTNACAAAAAAAAAAGAAAAAAAAACACAAGGAAAACAAGCTAAGAGGATGCTGTAATTAAATTATTTTTTGGTTTTTCCTCCCTTTATTGAGAAGTTAACTTTTAAATTTCTGTTTTCTAAACGCCTTTAACCTTTCTCTGTATCGTCTCCTGAAATCATGCAACTCGAATTTCATTCACTTCTAATTAAAATAGAACGCCGAAACTTTGACGTCCTATGACAATGCATTTTAATAATGTTTTAGGAGGTTAGCCCCGCTCCTACCCCACCTCAAAATCCGATAAACATAACAAAATATACAATTTAATCATGCGGGGCAGTAAAGAGCTTGTATGGGGTCCGGGGTAAGAACGTGCCCCTTTCTTCCCAATACAGTTGATTCTATGCGTTTATTACACCTAAATAGGTGTTTCAGACGTAAATAAAACCGGGCAAAGTCCACATGCTGAGGAGGCGCGAACCCACGACCCCCTCATCTCTACACAAACACAGGAAAATAGGGATTTTTTTTTCTGTGTGTAAAATGCATCTGTAATGACTTATATGAGTGGTTTAATTAATAACGAGGTTGGGGTATGTGGGTGGTGGGTAGGACACATCCCACCCACCACCCACATACCCCAACCTCGTTATTAATTAAACCACTCATATAAGTCATTACAGATGCATTTTACACACAGAAAAAAAAATCCCTATTTTCCTGTGTTTGTGTAGAGATGAGGGGGTCGTGGGTTCGCGCCTCCTCAGCATGTGGACTTTGCCCGGTTTTATTTACGTCTGAAACACCTATTTAGGTGTAATAAACGCATAGAATCAACTGTATTGGGAAGAAAGGGGCACGTTCTTACCCCGGACCCCATACAAGCTCTTTACTGCCCCGCATGATTAAATTGTATATTTTGTTATGTTTATCAGATTTTGGGGTGGGGTAGGAGCGGTGCTAACCTCCTAAAACATTATTAAAATGCATTGTCATAGGACGTCAAAGTTTCGGCCTTCTATTTTAATTAGAAGTGAATGAAATTCGAGTTGCATGATTTCAGGAGACGATACAGAGAAAGGTTAAAGGCGTTTAGAAAACAGAAATTTAAAAGTTAACTTCTCAATAAAGGGAGGAAAAACCAAAAAATAATTTAATTACAGCATCCTCTTAGCTTGTTTTCCTTGTGTTTTTTTTTCTTTTTTTTTTGTTTGCCAAATGCGAGTGAGTAAAATGAATACTTCTATTTAGGGTCTGACAATGAAACGTTTCATTACAAACGTTATAGCGTAGAATGCAATGTTTGGTGACATGAAAGAGCTAATGAAAACATCATTCAATACGCCCTGGTAAGAGGAAACAGCTGACATCTTAAGTCTTTAATTCACGCAATTAAATGTTATATAAACCGATCACGCGACGAAATTGTTTCTCGCTTTATTTATCTACAAAAAAAAATTTAATTCCTTTTTCTTAATATACCGGTTCCTTTTGTTCGAATTTTTAACACGCCGCACTCTCGCTAATCCGACTTTTACCCGCGCAGAGGTGCGCCGGATTATCGAGAACGTATACAGATAATGAACGAGTGGCGTAACACTTCAACCGTGCGCTACTAATTCTTTTCAGAGTTGTACTGTATTTGCGCCGGATTATTGAAAGCGCGTACTGGTACGTAACTCTTCAGCCCCTTCGATACCAATTCTTTTTGGGCTGTACTGTATTCGTTATCGTACAGTGATACATTAATTGGGCTGCAATTACTGTATTCTGTCTGTTTCTCCTTAGATAGATGAAAATCGAGACCAGATATAGACTTAGATACTGTAGATGAAAATCGAGACCAGATATAGACTTAGATACTGTAGATGAAAATCGAGACCAGATATAGACTTAAATATGTGAAAATCGAGACCAGATATAGACTTAGATAGACAAAAATCGAGACCAGATATAGATTTAGATAAATGAAAATCGAGACCAGATATAGACTTAGATAGATGGAAATCGAGACCAGATATAGAAAGCGTAAGAGCCAGAAGCCACGATTAACTGTATACAAACTTCCAGTCTGGGGATGACTTTTTTCAAAATTAAAATTAATTATTAAAAGTTGCACTCCCCAGAAGTCACAAGTTTACTGTAGGTATTTTTTTTAAAAAAAAGCACGAATAATACAGGTGTGCCGGATTAGCGAGAGCGCCGTGTAATTACTCCGATAAGTAGATTAAGTTAACGCTTATATACCCGTTTAATCGGGAGGAAAGAAAGATCGATGAGCATAAAAAAAATCCATATTGTTGTTACTAGAAGCTATAGAAAATATTGATACACCGACTTCTATAATAAGTCTGCTTCTTTCTTCCGTTTACTTTTTTTTATTTCCATTTGATATATAATCTATCAAATTTATATATATTTCTATTTAGGATCGGGTTATACATATATATTTTATCTTATAACTTATGTATGCGTGTTATACAATGCCTATTTTATGCCTTCCTTTTCTATATCGATCGTTTGCTTTTCTATCCAGATATAAGTTATATATATATATATATACATATATATTTTGCATATGTAACTCACACGGAAAAAGGTAGTAAAATTATTGATTTACAACACATTCGTCATCATTTAAACTCGAAAAATCTAAAAATAGAATTTTAAAAAACAGAGAAAAAAAATTTATATTTCTATAGGGGGGAAATCCATCCGAATGAATAATGAATAGATTAGATTGTCAAACGAGACGTAATCTATCAGAAAATAGTTTCCGAATTTGCAATTTTTTAAAATGTGATTAATGCGATTTGATTTAAGTAGAGAATAGCAAAATATTTTAAGGATAGAAATTATTTTTTAAATTTTTTTAAAAATTTTTATACACGCAAATAACTTGTTATAGACCGAAACGGGTTCTTCTACGTTTAGATCAATAAAGTAATAATAATAATAATAATGCTGTTTTTATTCTAATAAAAAGCGCCCTTTAGTAGTAAAGTGCCTACTAATAATAAGTTCCTTCTAATAGTAAATTACCCTCTAACATTAAGTGCTTTCCAATAATAAGCTCTCTCTAATAGTAAGTTCCCACTAGTAGCAGAGCGCCCTCTAATAGTAAGTTCCTTCTAATAGTAAATTACCCTCTAACATTAAGTGCTTTCCAATAATAAGCGCCCTCTAATAGTAAGTTCCCACTAGTAGCAGAGCGCCCTCTAATAGTAAGTGCCCACTAGTAGCAGAGCGCCCTCTAATAGTAAGTGACCAATAATAATAGAGCGCCCCTAACAATGTTTTCTAGTAGTAAGCTCTCACTAATAATAAAGCGCCCTCTAGTGTCGTAACGAGCTTTCCATCTTCCCTGCGTGTTTCCTAATTTTTGAAAATAAAAAAAATAAAATAAAACAAAATACTGCAAAAATGACCGGTTAATTTTTAAATTTAACAGCCCAAAACGTTACGAAATCGATTTAAAAATAAATATATAATATAAATTATTTTCTTGATGCCCTTTCGTCCTGGACTTTGTACTCGTTGCACCTGCCTGGTGTGGCGCTGCCTGTATTAGTAAAGCGCCTTCTAGAATAAATGCCATATTCACACCGGAAAAACAGGCAAAGAAAAAAACTAAATTTAGGAATTTCACCGTAGGAAAGGGAGAGAAGAAGGAAAGGGAAAAAAAAATATATATTTTAATATTGGACAAGGTGTAAATCTCACACGTGTAGTTTATAAATTTAGTAAATGTGATCTGCCTGCACTTTGTACCTTATGAGTCTATAAAAGTAGCCCATATCTTTCCAAGCTGTCCAGGTAGTGTAACTACTATGTTGTACTGATCAAAATCCGGAAAAGTTGAGATGGTCCGATACCCATGGCTGCTGTTACCTTTTCCAGATCGTTAAGTTTTTTAACGGAATATTGCTTTACATTCGATTACTTGCAAACTATTAAAGTACAGTTGGGGGAGGGGGCATTGGCCATCTATTTTGATAGTGAAATGCACTTTTGAGAAAAGTAAGGAAGTCGAAACTTTTATGGCACTTCGCTACCTTAATTACAAATAGAAAACAAGGGTAAACTATAAAACACTTATAACTTTTCCTATTATTAATATTAATAATTATCGGGATGGACCAAAAGTCGATTAACATCCCTATAAAATCGAGTGCCCGCTAATGGCTGGGTGGATAGAACAACTGAAAACTGGTCGTGGTTTCGTGCTTGCTATTGGACAGGGACGTGGAATTTTCCGCATTTTTTTTACCTTTGTAACAACTGAATAGGGGCCAGTTTCTCTTAAAAGTCCTCCCCAGTCGGAAGACCTCATTGCTTTAACAAAATAAACTACACCCCTATAAAATTGAACTTGTTACGTTGTTTTTTCTGACACGCAGAGATGGTTGCCCCCTAAGCGTAACGTGCCGATTTTACGTGGGTGTTAAGTGACTTTTTGGATCGCCCTGTATCGTGGCACCCTTATAAAAAGCCAAAAAAAAAAAAAAATGCGTTTGATAACGTATAGGGGTTGGCAGGCTAAAGTGAATTAGTAGTCGAACCTCCAATAACGGACATTGTTTCAGGAACGTTTCTTTTTTGTTACGCGTGCCCCGAAACAAAGGTTCTCTCGCCGGTGGCCGTTATACAGAGGTTTGCCTGTATTATTTCTTTTTTATATATTTACTTTGGAGTTAAATGCTCGAGTGGGTACGAAAACAATTGTCAAACTCACCGAATTTCCTAGGATAAAGCGAATTTTTACACGAACGATCAGTAAATAGTAATAACATTTTACTTTTAAAATTCTTTAATATACTCTGGTTTTATATGTTTAAGTGAAGCAACGTAAAAATGCGGAATTGTGTTTACGCGCGTCCATAAACAATTCGAAAAAACAAATATTTCGATTTTCCGTGTCCCGGATTCAAAAGAACACGCAGATCCAGAAAAGAATATATATATAGAAAAAAAAATATCCAATAATTCTTGGAAATTACCTAACAATTCCTGTAAATCGCATCCATTTCTGCCTACGATTACACCAAAAACACACAAGAGGGATGCCATTACATCTAGATAATACGCTTAATCTTTGGTCCATCGTGGCAGAAATTCTCACAATACGTAGCAATGTAGGGGTAAGCCGTTTCCACGTGCCATTACAGCAACAATGGAATTAGACAAGACATTACACCAAACTGCGAACGTCATTGTATTTCGTGACATTCGCTATCTTTCAACGAACAGAAGAATGAGGTCGCATTTCCATCAGCCCTTATAGATCGGCCACGAATGACCGGCCACACCCTGACCACGTGATGAGGGGGACATAAAGAATGACGCCATCAATCCCAACATTCCAGCTTCATCCAGGTCAAATAATTGAGAGAAGTTCGAACTTGGAAGACTTAGAGGAAGAGTAGAGGAAATAAAGGAAAGGATTATGGGATACGCCCAAGATCAAAGTATAACATCTGCTTCTTTTTTGACGAAAAGAACTGAAAGTATGTTGGGTTATAGATTATCTATAAATTAATGTGGAGCATTCCATCGCTACAGGATTGTTCTCCTAACTGAATGTACTGTACGTTACCTAATCCCTCCCCGAAATTTACGAGTTTTACTTTATATAAAACACATGGAAAGTATGAAGATAGATCAAAAAATGACTTCTCCCCTCGAGATTTTTACTGGAAAATGTCGATTTTGGGGTTTTCTTCTATATGTATGGATGTTTGTGTGTGGGGGGCAGGATTTTCTTCACCCACTTTAAAGCTTAATAACTCGTATTCCTTTTGCCATAAATTTCTGAAATTTGACAGAGAGGTTTGTATATTAAAGTGGTCGATACTAGTAAATTTTGGTAGCTAAAGGTCAAGGGGATGAGGAACTAGAGGGGATCGAATTAATGAAGATTTAATCGGTTTTAACATTTAGAATGTTTATAAAACTCACTTCTATCCTCAAAATTAAAGATTTAAATTTAATTATAATCTGATAACAGATGGCACCATAGACAATTTTAACTTTTTTTTTTTTGCCTGGAAAGTTATGCAACCTCTAATCAACGAAGTTTATTTTAATTCGGTAAACATAAATATAAGTAGCGGTGTTCAACCTTATTAGTTTTAAACGACAAACAATTGTTATTTAATACTTCTTACGATGAATTTTAAGCTCGTGTTACATGGAAGTATAGAAAAATGTCTATTGTTTGGCCGTGTGTTACGTAAAAACAAAAAACAAAATTAAATAAAAATAAAAAAAAAAATTTAATTAAAATTGAAATACGATCTTCAACATCGATCGTCACTTTGATAAATAAGTTTAAAATGAAGAATAAAAATTTTTATCCATTTAATTTACTTCAGATTAGCTATTGTTTTTGGAAGGAACAAAGCAAAATATATATATATATATATATATATATTCTTTATAATTAAATTATTTTATAAACCTGGTAATTTTCTTTTTTTAAAGCTCAAAATATGTTTAAAATTATATTAAAAATAATGACGTTTGGCAAGTTTTAATAGAAGGAGTGTAAAGAAAAAACACTAGGCTGTAAAATAATGAATGGTTCCAAGTGGCCTGTAGCAACTATAAATGATATATTACTGTTCTCTGCTGCCTTTTATAACATCCAATAATCATTGTTATAAATTTTTTTCATGAACCTCTAGATAATGGACAAGACAGGATATTGCTGTGAAGGTGGTAAGACGTATAACTTAAACGAAAGAAAATACATCTATTGTGTTTAAATGACGCGGGGGAGCATTTAACAATACCTTTTTTTTATTTTCTTTATCGATTATACAGAAAGAAATTAAATAACTGATCATTATTTACAATTTCTAGAAACTCTATACCGGTAGAGTTACTCATATAAAAATGTACAACAATGGGAGAAGGTCAGACATCCAATTAACAATGGAAAAATCATTGTCTTCGCTTTGAAACGAGGAAGAAGAGACGTTCCACTTCGTAAATCCGTGGAAATGTTCTTATTTTATATATATATATATTTTATCTGGTTGCACAATTATAAATGTTCTTCATCAACAATTGGTTCTTCCAAGCAAAAAAGAAAAATCCCCGTTTCTCTTATTTAAAATAAAAAAGAAACTATGTTTAAAAAACAATTTCATGCCCATCCTGTGGAAAAAAATTGACCATAACATGGTTAAATCGAACGAATTCTTTAACAATTTTCATCTGTTTTGATGAATATTGCTCAACTTTGATTGAATTTTTTTTTTAAATTCTTTTCTTTCTCTCTTATATAATATATTTTAACTCATGGCACATGTTTTGCGTGTGGTTAATTCCCATAATTTATAGAGTTATTCACACATCGACTTTTGTATTATCGATTTACAACACAAGATAATTGCCCTTTGTTTAGTGTCCTTTACTAAAAACAAAAAAATGTACATTCGGCATGGAACATCTTACTAGTTACCCGCCCGCGGGTTAATGTACCATTCACGATCTATACGGCCTTCGTGCTATATACAGGAACGGATGCACCGGATACCACTTACAGTACCAACGTAGCAGGCATCACAGGATTATTTTTTTTTTTTTGAAGGCAGTATTGGCACGCTGGACTGGAAAGCCGAGTGTTTCTGTGCACACATCACTTGCATAGACTATATCACCTACGTCTTTCGGATGCGGATTTCTCGAACACGATATTCCACGGATCGTCACTCAGTTCCGGATAAACGAGAGGATCGTGGTAATAACGGTCCCGGTAATGGGCGATGGAACCCGTGTTTATAAGAAGGCTCTTCTCTTCTTCGTTCCATCTGGATGGGCTCCTAGGATTAGATATTAAATGTTCTTTCTCCTGTGCCCATCTCTGAGATACCGCTCGTTGCTTGGCGTGTTTTAAAAGACGTTGATGCTCTCTTTCTGGTGTCGTACCGTATCTGACGTTGATGATGGCGTGATGAAGATGCACTTTGACGTCACCCACGTGATTCCCTTGCTGATCGTCGGCTTTGATTTCGTGCACGGTGGCATTGGCGGCACTTCCAAGTCTCTGCAGTTGATTTATGTCGTCGACCACCCCCCAGGTGCTCTCTTTAACAAAGTAGTATACATCGCGACCGTGGTGAAGGAATTGTATGTCTAATAAATAGCTGTTATTGAATACTGATACAAATACGTCTTTGCTTATCGCGTCGGCTTCCGATGTCGCGTGTACTAAAACTCTACCTTCCCTTTTCGTCACCATGATACCCCTTCCGAACGGTATTCTTTCGGTTGAAATTCTAGGTTTTGGCTTCTCGAAGAGCTGCTCTAACTTCACGCGCGGTTTCTGAACACTCGATATACTCGCAAATGTCTTAAGTTTCTGTCTTATAGAACAAGTAATCCCTGATATCGTAGTGATACTTGGCACGTCCATGTAAAGAGGTGGAGGATCAGCTTTCGGATCGTCTTCGAATAACTTCTCTGCTCCCAAATCTAAACTGGACATATCTATACCTTGAATTTTTATCCATTCGTTGAGATCTGACAATAGAAAATTTACTTATAACAATTATCAGTTAAGTTTTCAGTACGATTTCTGTATACTCACCCAATTTTTTCTTGAAATTCATCGGTAAATTCACAGGATCGTTCTTATTGAAACGATACAGATGAAGTCCTTTCGGATCGGAAAGATGACGTAACATGTCCTCCCATCTCGGTGTCATCCATTGTCCAACTAACGAATCGTAAATGCGATCGCCAAAATGCACGAGGCCGGTCACGGGGTCGAGGAGACCTCCTTGAAAATCCACGGGTAAATAGAAATTGGGATTGGAGTCGAACAAGACGTGACCGTAAGGTCCACGATGAATTTCTTTAACAACGTCACCGTACACGTCAAAAACTAACAATGGGCTGCCTATGTGATCCGTAGCCACGTAATAACTTTCACGATTTAATCGTATATACACAGGAAACAATCTATCGTCGTAAGTAATAGTAATTATTCTCCCATCTGCATTGTTATAAGCGTGTGTTAAAAGGGACGGATAGTTAGGATGGGAATAGAAATATTGAGTAACGTTACCAAAACTATCTTTTCTACCCGACAATCTAGAATTGGCATCGTAATAATATTGTACATCGTAACGACCCGATCTGGTCGCTCTTATCAATTGCCCTCTGGTATTATAAAGCAAAACTTCTTCACCCCTCTGAACGACAAATCCTCTGGTGTCCAACAAATAGGGAGTTTCACCAAAGCTGACGATCCTATCACCCAAATCGTGCACGATATCTATCTGATTACCCATATATTGCATAGTGACCATATTACCATTTTCGTCATACGTAAACTTCCACTGATCTCTTCCCATCATCTCTACTAACTGCCCATCCTGATCGTAAGTGAAATTCTGAACTCTCACCATAGAAGTACCTAGATGCCTCATATAGATTCTCGATAAGATAACATTGTTCCTGGCGTTATACTTAACGTCTATGCCATACACTTCTTTATCACTGATCACTAGAGATACCTGATGGATTCTCCTGATAGAATCCGCGTGCCTTATGTAAGACACTGTGCCATCCGAGAATACTGTACCATTCAAGCTGATCTCCGATATACGAAAGGGGCTAATGTGCTCTAATTTCCCAGTGGTACCATTATACAAGAACTCCAAATTAGGCAGTTGGATGTCGGCAACTTGAGGGATGATGGAGGTAATGCGGTTTAAGGAATCATATTTATAACGGAAATTTGCCTTGGCAAGGAGGGGGCTCCCGTGTACCGTCGTTTTTGATTCTGTCAGAAGTATCCCTTCGTATTTATATTCTGTAACGATATTAATCCCGTTGGCACTCCAGAATTCTGAAGAAATTTGTCCAGAAGAGGTGTAAGTCTTCCTCACTTCTCCTCCTCCGTAGATTACAGCGGAGAGCAAAGAATGGTTGGTGTACCTAGAAGACAAAAACATCCTTTCAAGAAATGGTTATTACATCCGCAACTTTGAAAATTACGTTAAGAAATTTAGGGGCGCATTAATTAAAGGTAATTTTTATGTAAGAAAATATTATTCTAAAGTGTAATAAATGTTTAAACTTTGTATCATTATCAATACTTGGAATGTTCAACAGAAATTTAATTATATTTTCTGCAAAAGGAATACATAATTGACTTAAGTAAACATATCAACCATGACAAAATTCGATTAAGTTCATCGAATTCTTGATAGATAAGATTAATTCGATTATATATTAAATTTCACCAAAATTCCATCACGGCAATCAAATTTATACAAAGATACTTATAAAAGGTTCAATTTTCCGGTCTTGTTTGATTTTATTCGGGCTAAATATACCGATATTTGAATAAATATTCTTTATTTATTCAAATATTTAACACCGGAAACAGTTCAAATATTTGAAAAATATCCTCCTACCTGTACAGTACTCTTCCGTAATCACCCGGATGCACCTTGAGAACCGGAAGACGAAGATCGTTGAAGTGTACCGAGTAAGTTGCTTTATTCCCAGGTGGGGTATAAGAAAATTTACGTACGCCAATGGCAGTGTACGCAGCAAATATGTGTCTAGTGCCACGAGGAGTGGTGACGTAACGAAGCCCTCCGTGTTCGTCGTAATGATAAGTATACTTTCTTCCACTAGGTAACACTATCTTGCTGGGCTAATAAAAGAGTAGTAACTCGAGTAAGGGGCACGAATTTTAGGGTTATACGGGAAGATAATTAATGAGGGGTTTACCATGGTTTTCCCTTCGTACGTCATCCTGTTAGATGCGTTATCGGGGTATTTGATCTCGGACAGGTGGCCCATTCTGTCGTAGCCGAATGTTTCTGCTAAAGTTCCTTGTTGCCAACCCGACAGATGTCCTAACCTCTCGTACATAATGTTAACGGGTAGTCTGGTGTCGGTGGGAAGCCACTGCGCGGGCCTTCCGAGATTGTCGTATTGCACCACCAGAAAGGGCCTTCTGGAACTATTGTAGAATATTTCTCTAGAAGCGATCCAATCATATTCTACCGACAAATACTGGCTGTTATTCACCTAAGGAAGGAAAAAAGTTACAATATAGTGAGATGGAGATCGAAGCGGCCAACGCGCCCTATTATCTTACCATTAGGATTCGTTCGACAGCTGTTACACTCCGGTGGCCATCTTTTTTTCCATATTTAATGCCGTAATTCCATTCCGTAACACTTGTTTGCTCCATCCCAAAAAATGTTTTCTGCCTGGTGGGTAAAGGAAACATCCCAGCCTGAACCGGCATCGAATCTTGCAATACTTGATGATTGGTGGCTTCCCAAACCACCGCTTGGTTCCACGGAGTTTCTACTTCTATTGTCCCGTCTTTGTGGAGAGTGGTCTGCAGCACGTGGCTACCACCTGAAAAATTAAGCCAATTGTAATTCGATTTCTACTTAAGATTCAGAATACGTCATTAAAGAGGAAGAAGTGGTAACCTTGCTCGGAAATGACTTTGGTACCACGGACCGTGACTTCCAAATTTCGTTCGGAATCTCTAGAGGAAACCGTTGCACCTACCGAACTGAGATCGAAGGTTAGACTCGTAACTCTGCCAGTGGGTTTTACGATTGTGGTTAACCTTCCATTATTGTCGTAAAGGTAAAAAAAGATATTACCAGATGTGTCGGATTTTCTAACTAAAAGCCCAACTGAATCGTACTCCAACACATTTTCCGAATTATTAGGATCGACGAACGTCGTTAGAAAGTTCTGTTTAGTGACTTCTATACGACATTTTTGACCCCTGGCAGTTTCTATGGTCTGAAGATCGTTTCCTGCGTCTCTCAGAAACGATATTTTATTACCGGAAGTGTCTGTAATGGCGCTTAGTTTACCAAAGCTGGTATTGACGTTATACAGAAAAGTATAGATGGATTTTCCAGTCAGGATGTTTATAGTAGAGACGTGTTGGCCATATTTATTAAACACGTATAATTCGTGATGATCCGGATAGGCTATCTGATACTGCATCTGTTCGTCGGGTGGTGGTAAGTAGGGCACCGCGGATAAGATCCGCAGCGAGCCCTGATCAGCTATATGCACCACGTTGTCGAACGTCACCGTAACCGACGTCACAGATATCAATCGAGTGTCCACCGCCAGCATCCCTTCTTCTTTCCCTGTTACGCACGTGCAGTTTTGCCACTGGCAATCGCACGAATCTTCTCTTCCAGCGAAGTGAGCCAAGTCACCATCGGCAGTCAGGGTTCTAATTCTGTATACGTTTCTATCGTCTACTTCCACTATATACATAATCCCCGTAGGTCCGAATGCGAAACTGACCAGTGATCTTAGTGCCGAATCTCCAGTTACTCTCGGTCTCTGATCAGTTTCGTCTTGGGTCTTGCAATATACGGGATGGCCAGCCACAACCATTATTCTTTTGTCCTTTGTCAGTTTCAGAACCATGTGATCGTCTATAAAGTACAGACAACCGTCCAGAGGGCTGATTGCCAGATCTGTGGGCCACCTCAATTTTGCCTGAAAGCCAAGAAAAGAGAAAAAAAATTAATTAATTCAGCCAGAAACAATAGGATTCTTTCAACTGTCGTCTTGTTTAGAAATGGAAATGGCGCGAAGACATAAAAAGTTTAGAGGAAGAAAAATCTGAAAGGATTTGTTAGGAAACTTCTAAATTTACAGAAGAAGAAGAAGGAAAAAAATTGCTATTTTGTAACTTTAAACGATTGTTTTATTTCTGTTAATGACTAGAGGCATTTTTCTCTCTAATTTTATAGGGATTTAACAGAGCTTAGGTAGGAAACAATGTAAAAATACTTAAGAAAAATCCTCTTACGACTCCGAAAGAGTTAATTTAATTAGTTAATGAATTAATTGTAGAAAGTAAGCGAAAATGATTCAACCTCGGACACGGTAAGAGTTCCAGAACAGGGCATTGGCCTCCATTGTTTCTTATACTGATGGTCGCCAATCAACGTGTGTATCACACCTCTACTGTCTACCATGCGGATGTTAGGACCGTCAGCAAAGTATAGTGTATTATCCACGGCAACTGCCATACCTAAAATAGGGGAGGAAAGCATATGGAAAGAATTTCTTAATAATATATTTATTATCTAATATATATAAAAAGAAATTGATGTTGACGTAATATATCTTTAAAATTAATATCTTACGAGCCAAGGAATCAATTGAAATTACAGCAAAAAAGTTTGTTTATTTTTATCGAGCAATAAAAGTTCGCTTCCATCATATTGAAAAAGTACTTTGCCTTTAGGATATGAAAGTCGAGCTTCCAAAGCTGGCTTTTCATCTCCGCAATTGTCTTTGTCTCGTGGAAGACATCTCTCACCGCTACCCACCACCACGTCAAAATTCGAATCTGGATCGTCCACTTTGTCCAGGGAATGAATGCGCAGGATCCTGTGACGCTCCGGATCAGATATGTAAAGATGGCCATCCGTGGGGCTCAGGGTCAAGTGGTACTGGGCGGACATCTCCGCGGTTCTACGTAAAAATAAAAACATTTCAACGCGTGCTAAATATCGCTTGCTCATAAAAACAATTAAAGGTATGCTGAAAATCGCTTGCTAATTNCATTTGTACGTTACGCATATTTTCTTAGTTACGTCACGGAATTATCAGGCCGCGTTACGATTTAAAATGAGCTTAATTATGTTATTTCGTACTACACCAAGACGTTTACAAGTGTTTATCGGATTAGAATTCAATTAAAATTAAACTTTATAACCCGGTAATTTCAATATTTTCAAATTTTACACACTTTAAAAGCCAGTAAAGATCGTCGATTTTTCTTCATTAAGCCGTAGGAAGAATTTATCATATTTAATCGCCGTTAAAAGTATATATACATATAAAAAACTAGCAAAGTGTTTAATTAAGTCGAATATCTCTCGTGTTAGGACGTAACAGTTTTCTTGCTAATTGAAGATACGCTGAAAATCGCTTGCTAATATAAACAGTTGAAGGTATGCTGAAAATCGCTTGCTAATTGAAGGTGTGCTGAAAATCGCTTGCTAATTGAAGGTGTGCTGAAAATCGCTTGCTAATTGAAGATACGCTGAAAATCGCTTGCTAATATAAACAGTTGAAGGTATGCTGAAAATCGCTTGCTCATAAAAGCAATCAAAAGTGTGCTGAAAATCGCCTATAAATAAAAAATACCAAAAATTAAATTCATAAACTCAAAAATATAAGTAAAACTTCGTTTGTCTAGAGTAACGTCGTATTTTTTTTTTTTAAACTAAGAAATCTTAAATATTTCCTCGAGTTATTTGTAAATATTTTGTTAAAAGTATATATACATATAAAAAACTAGCAAAGTGTTTAATTAAGTCGAATATCTCTCGTGTTAGGACGTAACAGTTTTCTATTTCCCGTGCTATTTTTAAGATAAAATGAGCCTCAGTAGAAAAATTAAAGACATTTTCACAATACAAATTTTCTTCCTTTTTTTTTACTCCCCCCTTCTTCAACATTTAATTTCTTAGTTTGTACTTTGGAGAGGATGAAGATTACAATCGCATTTCATTAACTCTAACGTTTCCTAAACAGTATTATTCTAATTTTTGTAATTTGTCCTACTATACATCAACTGGCCACCCTTAGAAGGTTAATTATTTTAACACAGGTTTTTTTCCCTTTCCCCCCTGTAGATCGAGCTTCCGTTTTCTTTCACTTCTTATTTCCTGCCCGGTGTTAGATGACTAATAAAGTCACGAATTTTCTATCCGACTTCCGAATCATCATATATTGTGACTTATGACAGCGTATTTTATAGTAATGTCTGACCTCATTATGGAAACTCGTTACTTCACTTATTTTTTACGTCACACTGATACGTTCCTCGATTTCCTCCTCCCGTTTTTTTTCTTCCTTCCTTACTATAAATTTAATACTTTAATGCATCTCGCGGGTTTTATGATAACTTAAAAATCTTTAAAAACCAATCATTAAATGCGTATCTGTTTGAAATAACACAGAGATTTGCAAATTGAACAATAAGGCCGTGTATTTTTTTTTCCTCTCTGTGTAATAGTGTTATCCTTCTTTTCAAATATGACATTTATTGTTCATTTTGTTTTGTGTTTCCCCCCAAAATTACATGGAATATAAAACATTTTCTTTCTCTCTCTTTCCTCCCTTTTTTTCTAATTTAATTTTTCAAAAAGTGCTTACGCTATCTGCAATGCGTCCGTACGTTTTTATGGAGCTGTTACTCCTAATGAAACATATACGTTACGCGAGTATAGAATGACGTTAGGAATTTACCTAGGCGTTTAATGCGAGTGACGTTTCGTATTAATCGAAAGACCCCGAATAATAAGTAATGTATTGATATAAAACAATGAAGTGTAGTACAGTACAAAGTGGTTAGAGAGTCACGTGATTCGGTGATATTGTTTACTTTTTACAGTATTTGGTAACGTGGCGATCTGCCGAGGGACTTTTATGGGAAAACCGGCCCTGTTTAGGTGTTATAAACGTGAAGAACTTCGCGTGGCAGGCTCGTTTCACAGACACGAATCCCCGACCAACTAACAATATTCGGTGATTTTATCCACTCGGCTACTGGTGGGCTTTGGTGATATCGATTCCCTTTGACTCCGAAATTGACACTAAATCGAATGTGGCGCTAAATCGAAGTATTTCCAGATAATAAGAATTGTATAAGACAATGAACTATAAGGGTGTTAGAATGTCACGTGATTTGGTGGTGTTCTGTATTTTGCGTTGTAAAGGGAATTGATATTGACAAATCCCGTGACTTTCCAACTGGCATGTAGACCCCATTGTTTTATACAATTCTTATTGTTCGGGGTCATTCGATTTAGCGTCAATTTCGAAAGCGAACGAAAAGAATTGACATCAGCAAATCACGCGATTTTGGTGTGCAAATCTCGCAGTTTTCTTTTTAAATGCTCATTATTCTAGGATCCCTCGATTTAGTGCGAATTTCGTAGGGCACCAAATCACATGACTTTCTAACTGGTACAACTCACTGTTTTATACAATTCTCATTGTTTCGAGCCCTTCGATTTAGCGTACATTCGATTTAGTACCAATATCGATTCCTTCGATATTGCCAATTCCACCTCACTTATAGACCACCGTTTTATACAAGTACAACACTCATTGTTCAAGATTCCTCGGGTTAGCGCCATATTCGATTTAGTGCCAATTTCGTAAGAAAACAAAGAGAGCCGCCAACATCAACCCTAACTCGACTATAAGACCTCATTACCAATCCCTCGGTTTAGCGCCACATTCGCTTTAATGCCTGTTCCGGAGGCAGAGAAAGGGTAACGTCATGCTCAATTCTAACTCTCTTGCAGACATCACTGTTTTATACAACACTCGTTGTTCGAGATCCCTCGGTTTAGCGCCACGTTCGATTTCGCTCCAATCTCGGAGGCAAAGGAAAGAATGGATCGTCGTCAGAGCTTACCTCATTCTAAAGACAGTATACACTTGTCCTGTGGGTGTAACTCTTCTGACCAGATTATAATCTCCAACATAAACACTACCATCGGGTCCACTGGTGAGTGCCACTGGTGCCAGGAGCTTGCTTTCTCTTGCCAAACCGTTGCAATCTAGGCAAAGAAGGGATCTCTGTTCTCCAGTTCCCATTAGAATGGATATAACTCGAGGCTGCTGTCTGAAGTATATCGTCGTACCATCTCCCTTCTGCATCACACCTGAAGGGATATATTTCATTATAAATTAAGCTAAACAAAAGACGTAATCCTAATTTAATGTTTACTTTGGATTTCATTAAGTTTTCTTAATTACAAAATACTCTAATTTAATTTTACTGTGAAGTATTTAAACTTAACAAACTTCCATTACTAACAAATATATTTGCAAAAAGATTAAAACCCATTTAACTTAACGGCGTTCTAATTTAATTCTCACGTCATAAACGGGTTTCTTTTAATTATGATTATAATTTTATTCGTATGTTACGCAGGTTTACTTAGTTACAATACGTAATTGTTACGCCACGTTACTTTTCTAATAAGATTATAAACCTTTTAAATAAATGGTATTTTAACTTAATTCGTACGTCATAAACAGGTTTTTTGAAATTTAGTTAATGACTTTATTCGTATGTTACACAGATTTTCACAGAATTGTTACGCTACATGACTTTAACAAGTACTAAGATATAACCCCTTAACTGAATGGCATTTTAATTTACTTCACACGTAATAAACAGGCTTTTTAAAATTATGATTATAATTCTATCCGTATGTTACTTAGGTTTCCTTAGTTACGATACGGAATTGTTACGCTAAGTGATTTTAACAAGTTAGCAGTTTAATTAGTATTAAGATTAAAACTCCTTAACTAAATGGCATTTTAATTAAGTCCGCCCGTCATAAACAGGTTTCCTAAAATAACCTTTATAATTTCATTTGTACGTTACGCATATTTTCTTAGTTACGTCACGGAATTATCAGGCCGCGTTACGATTTAAAATGAGCTTAATTATGTTATTTCGTACTACACCAAGACGTTTACAAGTGTTTATCGGATTAGAATTCAATTAAAATTAAACTTTATAACCCGGTAATTTCAATATTTTCAAATTTTACACACTTTAAAAGCCAGTAAAGATCGTCGATTTTTCTTCATTAAGCCGTAGGAAGAATTTATCATATTTAATCGCCGTTTACTACACGAAAGTAACATATATAAAAAAAAGCATCTACTAAAACGGTCGTAACGTCTAAATATATGCCATATATTATCAACGTTAATAGATAAAGATAATAAACTGCTGATATAATATGAATAATAAGCTTTATGACGTCAAAAACTTCCAGTGTTTACCATAAAATGTTTGAATTACAATAGAAAAAGATAGATCGCATTCATATTCCACAAATGTTTCCCCCTGTCAGAATGGAAACTTTTAAGATAAACAAGAAAATGGAAGAGGAAAATCAAATTTAATATCTTCTAGAAAATATATATATATATATTTCTTTTACGTTACGCTCGTATACTACAACTGATAGGCTTTTATATAATGGCAATAAGCAAGCGTAACAACGTAATGTAGTTTGTCGGAAAAATGTTTACACTGTAACGTGATGCAAAGTCTTTCTTAATATTTCTATTTTGCAAATAGTATTTTCCTTTTTTCTTCTTCTTCTTCTTCTTCCTCTCCTCCTCCTCCTCTTCTTCTTCATTGTGAAAAATGTATGAAGAAAAATACCAGAAGCAAAACAAACAACAGTAACATTTATTATTAAGTAAGAATGGAATAGTTTACACAAAAATATGGACTATTTGTTGTGTAAACGGAGTGAAACTTTATTAATAAAATACATTCCTCTCTATACATGATAGATTGCTGGTTATACATTTATGTATCGGCAAGAGAAATCTTCTATAGATAAATCTGTCGTGGTAAATGAAATAAAGAAATTCGATTTTGATTGACAGATAAGAAAAAATTGTAAACAGCGATTTGATTTTCTTTAGTTAACTTTACTGTATTTAGCTGTCAATATTTCCGACTTTCTTCCATATTTATTTTCGTATATACTTCCCTCCCCCTTTTCCTCTTCCCCTAAGATATTCTCCCCCCTTTTATACGTTCGTCCCCCTTTTCTTTACCTCCGTCGTTATCCTTGTCGTCGGCACAGTTTGTTTCTAGTCGGATGCTACAGTCCTTTCCACCAAAATCGGCTTGGCATGTGCAACCGGTAGGAAGGCATTGTCCCCGATTGCTGCAACCGTTCGGACAGCTCTCTTAAATATATAAAAAAAAAAATCACGGAAAATATTGATAAATTCCGATATAACCTAATGATAAACAATGCATAAATACTGACCCAGTGTACAGTACTTTCCTGTCCAACCCTCTATACATATGCACGTTCCGTTGTTGCATTGTCCGTGATCTAAACACCTCTGATCGCATAGTTTTTCGTCACACTTGGTTCCGGTCCAACCCTGTTCGCAGGAACACCTACCTTCTTCACATTTTCCGTGTTTTCCACAATCCAAACTGCACTTAGCTGTTAAAAAAAATACTTATAAATAATAAAGGTAGCATCTTAAAAAATCGATAAGCTGCACGCGTATTGACTCTAGAATTTCTAATTGAATGGGAGCCGGTTATAAAAATTTATATTAACTTTTCGAAAGGATCAATCTTTTTCATTTTAAAGAAATAAATAAAAGAAAATATATTTTCCCTCCCTCCCTCCCCCTTATTTTCGGTGATCTATCAACAAGCGAACCAATAAAATATTACTGAATGTAAATCATTTACAACATCTCACTGTGAAAAATTCTTTCAAAAGCACTCTCAAAATTGAACAGATTTATTTATTATTATTTTTCAAGTAAATAAATCTTTGATTTCTTCACTTATTTGTTCGATTTTTAAATCTAATTTCTTTTTTTTTAAATTTTAAGCGTGTATAATTACAAAAAAAAAAAATTATCGTGCTTATTTTTGAAGATAGAAATGTCAGACCCCATTGATTATAGACGTATTTTCCCCTATATCTCCCTACCTAGTTGACCTTTAATCACCAAAATTTAACTGCATCAATGTCTTATAAACAGAAATAACCCTGACAAATTTCGAAATTTTTGGCTTATCCGATCCTGAGATACAATGCAAAATATACGTTGACACACAAATTTCGAAGGTTTTTTGGGGGGTTTCGAGGCGTAAACACGTTCAAATAGCCAAAAAAAAACAAACAAAGGGATCATAACTTGACTTCCCCATTAGACTGTAACATATAGAATGTATGGAAAACGGGGGTCAAAGTTCGACTTTATCAGTTTTTTTTTTGGATTTTCTCCCCTCTGCGAGTATTTTGGATTAGAATATAACAGGGAAATTATGGGATATAAACTGGGGGTTAAACTTTAAAACCCCCCATAACAAGTAGGAAAGTAAGAAACCTTTAAAGACTTATAAGTAAAAGAAAAGGAGCGAAGATTCGAAATAATGACAGACATTTAGCGAAGGGATTTTCGTGTCATTAGTGATAATTTAGTCGAGCTAAACTTGATTAATTATGACGATTTTGAAGCAAGTATTGTTACCATATAACAATAATTAAGTCCAAAACAAATTCCAATGGTGAAATTGCAAGTTTGTTAAAGGCAAGATTTTACTAATTGTCTGCAATGTAGATGAATGGTTTAGAATGACGTCGGTTGTGTGTAACAGAAACCACTTTTCTAATTAAATTTTCCTGATATTTTAATTTAAATGTATATAATTTTTAGAAAAATAATAAACCGATTGAGTACAGTATTTGTTACACAATTAATTAAATAATTTCTCTTACAGACAATTAAACAATTAATCGATTGGAATCGGTTAAATGGAATCGATTAATTTTCTCTGTTATCGATTGTTGAGTAATCGATTAAATCGATTAATTGCATTTTTTGTTATCGGTTATCGAATAATCGATCAATTGTATTTGTAATCGATTGTCGAGTAATCGATTTATTGTATGTTTTATTATCGGTTGCCTAGTAATCGATTATTTTAGAAAAATCCTATTCTCTCTTACTGGGAGCGAATACTTTAATCGCTTATCGATTGGGTAAAGTCTGAATGAGGAATAGTTTATCAGTTATTGAATGATTTGTTTTCCTTTTAAACAAAGAAATTTAACTGTTTACTGTATTATATTTAATTTACATGTAAAGAGTAAGTGTCCAGAACTCTGTATAGAAAGAATTGAACAAATCTAAACTAAATTTGAACTTATTATACACACTATCCCGAGTATTCGCATTCGCTTTTCGGGAAAATATTTTTATTTCAAAATTTGGCCGCTAGAGGGAAGTTAGGCGCTGCTTTCTAACGCGTTTCGGACCTTTTAAGCACCGAGATTCTTTAATTGCCGAGCTGGCATTGCTGTTTCGTTGGTAGAAGAGTTCAACAATTAAATATGCCAAATATGCACGATAGTTTCTTCTACAGGAAGGTCCAAAAAAAAACCCTTAAATATCCTGTATTTTCTTTTGTTGTCATTGTTTTTAACCGAATTTACGAGTAAAACAAATCGAATGAATCGATTATAATCCATCAAACGGTCACTAAATCAGTAGATTAGTCCTTCGAATCGATTAGTAACGGTTCGTCAGTCGTTCAATCAATCGATTAGTAAGAGATCAATTGTTAAAGCCAACAATATAAAACTTCTCCGAACAATTAATGAAGTCGATAACAAACAATCCATTAAAAGTTTTACAAATAAAAGCAAGATTATAAAAGTTTTTTTTTTNGATTCATAAGGAGTGTCTCGGTTTAATAATCAGTCGTGGCACTTACAATTTTCGTAATTCTTTTCCTAACATTATGCGTAGTTTCTTTGAATTTAATTCTAGTTCCCTTTAGTCTTCCATTTTCTCTGGGTCTGATCAAAACGGCAACGTGCTCGTCCCTGGAATCCCTTCTAGAAAAAGTTTGATGAGCGGCGCATCGGGACCATCTCAATCGATTTCGTGCACTGACCGACAGAAATCTAAAACCAAACCAAGATACATTCTTCGGGTAGAAACTTGAACCATTCGTAAAATTGATGCAATTACAATATTTAAAATTTCCAAAAGTACATTCTCGTAACAATTCACCGTATTTTACGGTCACCGATAAGTACCGCCCGAAGAGAAATGCCATTCTTAACTTATAAACACATAACTTTATAAAATCGACGAATTGTATGGTATTAGACTTTCCCAGTCCACGAAACATTCATGTGTTCGACCATCTTGCTCTTTTCACGGCGCCATCTTTCCTTAAAATAAATGATTATTATTATTATAAAATTATTAATAAATTTAAACAAGAATTTACTATTATTTTATAATTATATAAGTTGTTTTATACACATAAACACAAGACATAAGACATACTCCGTGTGAGAAAGGACGACACGAACACAGACAAAAACATATTGTCTTACACATAAATATACACACATAAATCTTTTTTTATTTATTATTATTTTTGATTTAAATAAGTAAAATAAAGATATTAAAAATAAATTTAATATGATAGAAAAATTTCGTCAATCTTTTTTTTTTTATTATTATATTCCGACACAGAATTTCCTCTCACCTCTCGGAATATTCATCTCTGTGCGAATAACTCTGCACGCTATCTTCTTCAATCAGGAATTTCATTTTATGATAGAAGGACGCTGTCACTGCTGGAGGTTGTTTTCTCAAGAGAATGTCCAGAGGATCGGGAGAAGAAACGCACATCAAACTGTCCTGACACTGAGCGTTGTTGCAGCACTCGCTATCAGCACAATCCACAAGGCCATCTACACAAACACCAGTTTTATATTACAAATTAAAGATGCATATCTCTCTCTCTCTCCCCCCTTTTATACGTTCGTCCCCCTTTTCTTTACCTCCGTCGTTATCCTTGTCGTCGGCACAGTTTGTTTCTAGTCGGATGCTACAGTCCTTTCCACCAAAATCGGCTTGGCATGTGCAACCGGTAGGAAGGCATTGTCCCCGATTGCTGCAACCGTTCGGACAGCTCTCTTAAATATATAAAAAAAAAATCACGGAAAATATTGATAAATTCCGATATAACCTAATGATAAACAATGCATAAATACTGACCCAGTGTACAGTACTTTCCTGTCCAACCCTCTATACATATGCACGTTCCGTTGTTGCATTGTCCGTGATCTAAACACCTCTGATCGCATAGTTTTTCGTCACACTTGGTTCCGGTCCAACCCTGTTCGCAGGAACACCTACCTTCTTCACATTTTCCGTGTTTTCCACAATCCAAACTGCACTTAGCTGTTAAAAAAAATACTTATAAATAATAAAGGTAGCATCTTAAAAAATCGATAAGCTGCACGCGTATTGACTCTAGAATTTCTAATTGANCTGTGGGACCTACCTGTAACGCTCCGTAACACTGTCTCACGTACCACTGTTCTGTAATGCTCCGTAGCTCTGTGGCACCTACCTGTAACGCTCCGTAACACTGTCTCACGTACCACCACCCTGTAACTCTCCATAATGCTATCGCATACCACCCGTTTGTAAAGCTCATTAATGCTGTCTCCATCCCCCTAAAATTACATAACTCATCTCCACCATCGTTGAACTTACTAAGGAATTGAACAGATAACATCACCTTACGTAACGTTCCTGTAAACACCTCGTACCCCGTTGTAACGCGTGGTAACGATTACCGGTACACCATCCTTTCGATCGTGTATTTTAATAAAATATATCGTGTTTATTTTTCTTCCGAACACATAAAATATTGAATCATATATACACTTACCTTCGTGAAAGTTATATCTGTGATGTATATCCAAATTCCATCCTCCGAGTTCCGAGATATCCATATCGTAACCACGTAATGTAGTCACGTGAGCCGTCCACACCACCTTTTCACATTCCAGATATTCATACCCAACGAATACTTTAAAATATATAAACATTTAAATTAAAGTGGGTCGTTAAAAGCGGTTTTTTTTTTTACTTATTTCATCTAATTTCTTACTTCTAAAACTCGTTAGAATTCAATCAGAAAAAGTCATTAACAAGAATGACATGCTGAAAATGTTAAATTATTCTTAATCGTTTCGACTTTTACAAATGAAAAAGTGATAGTTAATAGTTGAATATAACGTTTTTTAAGTTAAATAATTCAATTTTTTGGGTGGTAAAGATTTTAGGGGTGAAGGGGTGAAAGCATTTTTGCCTTCACCCCTTCATCCAAAATGCCTTTCATCCTTTGAATTAATGTATAAAAAAAATCTATGTTTTAATAACGTTTCAGTGGCGTTAAAGCGGGGGAAACAATACTTTTTTTTTGTTATTGTTATGGAAAACATAGAAGCCGAGTCAAAAGATATTAAATTGAAACGTGTTACGGTACAAATGCAGGTGATTTTGAAGTTAAAAATGAAGCATTTCTTTAGGAAAAAAACATACAAACATGGCAAAATCGATTGACTAACAAGCCATCTTATAGTAAAGAAAGAACTGTTGACTCAATACAGTAAAGTGTGCTGTGGTATCATTATATCACCCGCTGGAACTAAATGACTAGCTGTTTCTGGGCATTCTGTGCACTGGGAAATGGTTTACAACAGATTGAACTGATGGTTTGCAGGTAGCTGGGGTTGTCTTCCTTCCTGTTTGACCGCACTGAAAAAACCAGTAAATTATTTAATAACTATTTCTTATACGCCTTTCAAAACCGCAATTATATATAATTAACCTTCAGTTACGTCGTAAGTACGGATACCAGAGTTTAAATACGTTCTGGTGTTTGCAACGTGCATTTTTAATGTCCCCAATTTCCATTCTTTACTCTCTTATCTCGCTTAAATCCTATTCATAATATAATTTATGGCATAGAAAGTAGACTAATTAATTCCTTCTTAGCGTGCTCGGGAACATGTACACGCTGCGCAATTGATTTATGGCTTTAGTTATAAATATTCGATTGCGCCGATTATGTGATAGAAAGAGTTATGAAAACTCTAATGGCCACGTAAACTGCGCATTGATATGCTTAAGATAAAATAGAATACAGCGATGCGCGAATTTATGAGAAAAAAAAATGGCGTACCTTTAGCCGTTGTCAATCCGTAGACTTTTTGCTTGTATATATTTCTTTTATTCCACGCGTAAGTGTATTTTATATCGGGATCGGCTTCGAAAACCTTTTCGAAGAGGATCCCATCGACGATTATCTTTAAGTAAACTAATTTAAGAGATTTGGGGATAGTCGAAGAGGTCAACTGAAGATGGATAGTAGAAAGATAGCCCTGAGCGTGGCTGCTGTGGTAAACTAGATGAAGATCCGAACCGGGTATGGATAGAGTTTCTTGAAGCACCTGAAGGGTTCGAAAGGTAATTTAAAAGTTAAGAAAAATGCTCTGAAATCTCGTAGATTCTTGACCAACCTGAGTTTCTGCCAGTATGGCACTGTAATCCGTACATCCACCCTGAGACACTGGCTTCCAAGTCTGGTATACGATGGGTTTCATGGTGTCGTAATCGTGCACGTGGCATGGATCCTGATGGTCATTTTTTTCGCTCTCGGGTAGGGTATCCACGAGAGCAGACATAACTACTGGCTTCATAACTACGATTTCGTTCCATGGTGCCAGGATGGTACGTTTGATAGGATGAAAGGGGTTGCGTTGGAATTGTAGCGTTACCGCTCCACCTCCGTTGACTAATATGTCAAACCTTGAAGATAAAAATACTTAATTTATGTACCCCTTTCACATTTTTTTTTACCTCTTAAGACAATAGAAAAGAAAGGAGAACGTGTAAAAAGTCCAGTTTAAAAGAAGATCGGAGCATTAAATTTAAATTATTATTATTATTTTTTTAAAAAAAGTATCGTTAGAAAATAAATAAATTTACCGAGTTTCAAAAAACTATTAAACTTTTCTATACGCGAATTTTAATAAAAGTATCGAAAGAATATTTTATTTTATGTCTTTGGCATGTTTATTGCTGTAATTATGCAAAAATTCTTGATAACGATTAATTAGAAGTGTGTAGGAGAGTGGTCTTTTTTTTAAAAATGTTCTAGATAATTCTAGAATAAAAAGATTCCCCTCAGGCATCCAAAGAGTTAATTATGAAGTGTAACTTTAATCGGATTTTAATTGGTTTTCAGTAAAAGAGTTTTCAACACGCGGAAAAGTTAAAAATAAAATCAAGAAAATGTAGAAGTTTCGTCTGCAAAAATATCAAAAATTTTGCTTCAGAGGAAAAAAAAAAAGAAAATAAGCCATAATTTAAATTATAACACGGTTTAAGATTTAAATTAAATTTAAATAACTGTTAAGTTTTCTAACAGAATCCAAACACCTGCTCGGGAGAAGTGATTCTCAAGAGTGAGGTGTTGCCTTCTGGTTCCACCAAGAACACTTTCTAATTAAAAATTATACGCCGATTGAACTTGGCTATTTTATCGCCATCCCCCCCTCCGAAAGGAACTTTTAAAGAGTTTACACTTAAAAATCGATAAGGAAATTCTCGGGGGGTAGCGAGAATCGCCTGTTATACCATGTCGTGGTGCCGCGAGAGAGATGAAATTGCAAAGTTTATAATATTAGTTCAATTTAGAGAAGGATAAAGAAAAAAAAAAAGGAAAAATATTTACCACCCATCTGCTCTTGTCAGAGTAAAGCCGAATTGAGGATCTGTGGCAACGCTAACTCTAATACCCATAATCCCACTTCCTTCACGGTTCAACACTTGGCCACGTAAGACAGCCACACGACTGAAAGAACAACAGGGTTTTGTATGAAATTCCACTAGATTGCAATGGAATAAGATCATCCAATGACATTTTTTTTGTCTTTTTTTTTAAAGTAATTTAACGTCTTTTTTTTATATTTTAACATTAAAATATTTTAATAAAAATAGATAGAACAGTAAAGAGGAACAGTAAAACATGCAAACGTGACAGCGACAGCTCCATGCATGCCTTTTCCTTGTTCCAGTGAATATATATTTATATATATATATATATATATATATATGAAGGGGAAAGTTTGATGCTGTGAAGAAAGCAATATAGTGAATCATATGCATAATAATAATAACAACAACATTCCATGTTTATGTGAATAGTGCCAGCATGCATCTCTATATTCTTCGTTTATCGTAACTACTAGCATCCAATCCTATGAAGAAGAGGAAAGTAGGAAACTACAAAAGTATGTAATATGCAGACTACCACCGTTAACACAAAAGGAAAACACATAATGGAATTCAGGTCTTAGTTGCAGTCTGCATGACACATCCACTACAAAGAGAATTTATTTATTTTTTTAATTTTCTGGACATCATTTACAGCATCATTCACTGACAACTGCTCGTAAATTAATAGAGCAGTTACCAGGAACTTCACAAACTAGGATTGTACTTCGGGTAGGAAGAACTATACACTTCACACGGAGCTCAAAAAACACAACCAAGCAGGGTTTAAGCGTAGTAATTATAAAATGCAGTGTGATTTTTTTTTGTTGTTGTTTCAGGCCAAGCAGCCAAAATACACGATTAAGCTGTTGTACTTACCTTTTGACAAAGGCGCTCCAAAATTGGCTGCAACGGCCCAAAAGGCACAAAGACAGAGAGAGAGGCAAGGACAAAATTGTTTAACATCAATTCGTGTTCTTAGGTACAGTACATACACTTAAATATAAGACAAAACTACTTTTGACTTATTTTATGTATACGAGGGAGTGGTAGAAATTTCGAATGTTTATATGGTGCAAAGGGACTGACCAAACTCCTATCCAATCAGGATTTAATCAGTCTAACTTAGATCAAGACAGATATAATTAATACTAACTAAATAAAGATATTAATTAACACGCCTAGAGACACTTCTCATCAGTTCGATATGTTAAGTCTTTACTCTGGAGATTTAACGGGCGTGTTGACTTAAATCGAATATGTGATATTTATAAATTAAGTAATATCAATTTGAAGTAAGTTTGAATTTAGTCAAATGTAGCTTTGTCTATAAATCATTCAGACATATAAATTAATATAAGCTACGTCACAATTAGAACACTTACAAAACACAAATAGAGGAGGGGAGAGTATTATTAATTTCTTAAGAGAAAGGAGACACAAAAGATTAAATTAAAGTATTTTAATATACTTTCTACATCATATTTTCTCATATTTGTTTTAAAAAATATCCTAGTTTTCTATTGTTAAAAATTAGCAGGATGATTTCGATAAGTTAAAGGGTATATTTATTAAACGAAAAGAGACACAATGAGTTGATTTTAAACTGATTTAGCATAGTATTTTCTCGTGTTTCTTTTAAAAAGTCCTAGTTTTCTATGGTTAGTAATTAGGGGATGATTTCTATACACTAACAAGTATAAGAGGGGGGTGTTAGTTATTAAGCGAAAAAAGAGATAAAACAGTTAATTTTAAGCTGATTTAAGATTAAATTAGGCATTTTATTATAGTTTTTAAACCATATATTCTCAGATTTATTTAAAAAGAAAATATCCAAGTTTTCTATTGTTAGCTATTAGGAAGACGATTTCGATTCAATCACTTTGTTTCGGTAAATAATACAAGTTTATCCTTAAACCAACGAGTTTTCCGTGTTTTCTTCTTTCTTTTAAGCATTTCTGCATTTAATTTTATAACCTTTGCAGTCGGTTTGAGTTGCCATAAAACTTTTTACTATCGCAAGACTGACAATAAACCCATTATAGGCATAGGGATGTAAAATTTTACTACCTAAATGCGTACTACTAGGTTTAACAGATGAACAGTTAATAATCTAATGTCCGGATGTAATAATAAGAGTGAAAGGACGTCTTAATGTGCTTTAATATCGTCTAAACCGACGGACGTTTAACGGAGGATTTTCGCATTCTCTCTATAAATTCCGAATATGAAAGTATGATTTTTATTGGATTTACACATTTCTGATTTATGAATGAATTTATATTAAGTTTAAAATCCTCGCTCCGTTACTATTTTAAGAATTTTATTAAGTTGTAAAAGTGATTTAATTCGAATTTCTATTGTATTTCCTTTCTTAAAGATCGTTTCCTTTTAAATTAATAAAATACACAATTAAATTATTATTATTATTATAAAATTATTAATAAATTTAAACAAGAATTTACTATTATTTTATAATTATATAAGTTGTTTTATACACATAAACACAAGACATAAGACATACTCCGTGTGAGAAAGGACGACACGAACACAGACAAAAACATATTGTCTTACACATAAATATACACACATAAATCTTTTTTTATTTATTATTATTTTTGATTTAAATAAGTAAAATAAAGATATTAAAAATAAATTTAATATGATAGAAAAATTTCGTCAATCTTTTTTTTTTTATTATTATATTCCGACACAGAATTTCCTCTCACCTCTCGGAATATTCATCTCTGTGCGAATAACTCTGCACGCTATCTTCTTCAATCAGGAATTTCATTTTATGATAGAAGGACGCTGTCACTGCTGGAGGTTGTTTTCTCAAGAGAATGTCCAGAGGATCGGGAGAAGAAACGCACATCAAACTGTCCTGACACTGAGCGTTGTTGCAGCACTCGCTATCAGCACAATCCACAAGGCCATCTACACAAACACCAGTTTTATATTACAAATTAAAGATGCATATCTCTCTCTCTCTCCCCCCTTTTATACGTTCGTCCCCCTTTTCTTTACCTCCGTCGTTATCCTTGTCGTCGGCACAGTTTGTTTCTAGTCGGATGCTACAGTCCTTTCCACCAAAATCGGCTTGGCATGTGCAACCGGTAGGAAGGCATTGTCCCCGATTGCTGCAACCGTTCGGACAGCTCTCTTAAATATATAAAAAAAAAATCACGGAAAATATTGATAAATTCCGATATAACCTAATGATAAACAATGCATAAATACTGACCCAGTGTACAGTACTTTCCTGTCCAACCCTCTATACATATGCACGTTCCGTTGTTGCATTGTCCGTGATCTAAACACCTCTGATCGCATAGTTTTTCGTCACACTTGGTTCCGGTCCAACCCTGTTCGCAGGAACACCTACCTTCTTCACATTTTCCGTGTTTTCCACAATCCAAACTGCACTTAGCTGTTAAAAAAAATACTTATAAATAATAAAGGTAGCATCTTAAAAAATCGATAAGCTGCACGCGTATTGACTCTAGAATTTCTAATTGAATGGGAGCCGGTTATAAAAATTTATATTAACTTTTCGAAAGGATCAATCTTTTTCATTTTAAAGAAATAAATAAAAGAAAATATATTTTCCCTCCCTCCCTCCCCCTTATTTTCGGTGATCTATCAACAAGCGAACCAATAAAATATTACTGAATGTAAATCATTTACAACATCTCACTGTGAAAAATTCTTTCAAAAGCACTCTCAAAATTGAACAGATTTATTTATTATTATTTTTCAAGTAAATAAATCTTTGATTTCTTCACTTATTTGTTCGATTTTTAAATCTAATTTCTTTTTTTTTAAATTTTAAGCGTGTATAATTACAAAAAAAAAAATTATCGTGCTTATTTTTGAAGATAGAAATGTCAGACCCCATTGATTATAGACGTATTTTCCCCTATATCTCCCTACCTAGTTGACCTTTAATCACCAAAATTTAACTGCATCAATGTCTTATAAACAGAAATAACCCTGACAAATTTCGAAATTTTTGGCTTATCCGATCCTGAGATACAATGCAAAATATACGTTGACACACAAATTTCGAAGGTTTTTTGGGGGGTTTCGAGGCGTAAACACGTTCAAATAGCCAAAAAAAAACAAAGGGATCATAACTTGACTTCCCCATTAGACTGTAACATATAGAATGTATGGAAAACGGGGGTCAAAGTTCGACTTTATCAGTTTTTTTTTTGGATTTTCTCCCCTCTGCGAGTATTTTGGATTAGAATATAACAGAGAAATTATGGGATAAAAACTGGGGGTTAAACTTTAAAACCCCCCATAACAAGTAGGAAAGTAAGAAACCTTTAAAGACTTATAAGTAAAAGAAAAGGAGCGAAGATTCGAAATAATGACAGACATTTAGCGAAGGGATTTTCGTGTCATTAGTGATAATTTAGTCGAGCTAAACTTGATTAATTATGACGATTTTGAAGCAAGTATTGTTACCATATAACAATAATTAAGTCCAAAACAAATTCCAATGGTGAAATTGCAAGTTTGTTAAAGGCAAGATTTTACTAATTGTCTGCAATGTAGATGAATGGTTTAGAATGACGTCGGTTGTGTGTAACAGAAACCACTTTTCTAATTAAATTTTCCTGATATTTTAATTTAAATGTATATAATTTTTAGAAAAATAATAAACCGATTGAGTACAGTATTTGTTACACAATTAATTAAATAATTTCTCTTACAGACAATTAAACAATTAATCGATTGGAATCGGTTAAATGGAATCGATTAATTTTCTCTGTTATCGATTGTTGAGTAATCGATTAAATCGATTAATTGCATTTTTTGTTATCGGTTATCGAATAATCGATCAATTGTATTTGTAATCGATTGTCGAGTAATCGATTTATTGTATGTTTTATTATCGGTTGCCTAGTAATCGATTATTTTAGAAAAATCCTATTCTCTCTTACTGGGAGCGAATACTTTAATCGCTTATCGATTGGGTAAAGTCTGAATGAGGAATAGTTTATCAGTTATTGAATGATTTGTTTTCCTTTTAAACAAAGAAATTTAACTGTTTACTGTATTATATTTAATTTACATGTAAAGAGTAAGTGTCCAGAACTCTGTATAGAAAGAATTGAACAAATCTAAACTAAATTTGAACTTATTATACACACTATCCCGAGTATTCGCATTCGCTTTTCGGGAAAATATTTTTATTTCAAAATTTGGCCGCTAGAGGGAAGTTAGGCGCTGCTTTCTAACGCGTTTCGGACCTTTTAAGCACCGAGATTCTTTAATTGCCGAGCTGGCATTGCTGTTTCGTTGGTAGAAGAGTTCAACAATTAAATATGCCAAATATGCACGATAGTTTCTTCTACAGGAAGGTCCAAAAAAAAACCCCTTAAATATCCTGTATTTTCTTTTGTTGTCATTGTTTTTAACCGAATTTACGAGTAAAACAAATCGAATGAATCGATTATAATCCATCAAACGGTCACTAAATCAGTAGATTAGTCCTTCGAATCGATTAGTAACGGTTCGTCAGTCGTTCAATCAATCGATTAGTAAGAGATCAATTGTTAAAGCCAACAATATAAAACTTCTCCGAACAATTAATGAAGTCGATAACAAACAATCCATTAAAAGTTTTACAAATAAAAGCAAGATTATAAAAGTTTTTTTTTTATCCAATTTTAATTAGAAGTAAATTTAGAAGAGGGGGAAGCGAATGTAATAAGAGGTCTTATTGTTTCCTCACCTTATTAAATTCGTAGTAAAGTTTTGAGGGAATTAAATTGTAAGAAGTTATCAAAGGTTAAACAAGAAGAAAGTAAACGAAGCGAAAGTCAAAAGGACGTTTCTTAACTTGACTTAATAAATATAACCAATTTTCGGTGGCCAATTAATAAAACGTGAAAACTAATGAAAGTAAATGAGACGAGATATGAATTTCCATAATTATTTTAAGATAAACACAATGATAAATTAATAAAATCATGAAGAGAAGTAAAAGATGGAAGGAGAAAATTTTCCATCATGTTTTCGACAAAATAAATTCACTAGTTTTGTGACTTGGGGCAGCTTTCACTTTTTGATTTACTCCCAATCATTAACAATATCTTCTCTGTCGTATGTTTGCTTTCTTTACTTTTAAAATAATTGTGTTGACTTTACTTGGCCGCGAGGAAAAAAAAAATTAATTAACAATAATTTCCGTTCGTGTATTTAATTGTAACTTTATTGATTTCGTCGCGGATTTTTACCAAAAGATTGAGAAATTTAAGGGCGGTTCGAACTTCCCAAAGGTTGACAACTCTTAACGGTGTCCTTTTTAAAATGCGTATAACCTCTGTATTACGGCCATTTTTTTTGTATTTGTGACTGTATGAGAGGTTTGACTGTATGACTAGATTTGTGTGATTGTATGAGAGATTTAACTAGTTTTGTGTGAGTGTATGAGAGATTTAACTACTTTTGTGTGATTATATAAGAGATTTAACTACTTTTGTGTGGCTGTGTCTATATTAATGTCCGGATTTTAAATTAACTACTGTAACCGGTTGGCACGTGTCACAGAAATGACGTCTCATCCCAATGATTTATTATCGGTTGAGTCATCACATCGTGGTTATAAAACTAATTTTTGTGCCCACCAAATTGAGTTTTTAATGCATTATGTTGCCTCGGCTGATTCATTGGCAGCCAGGAAAGTTTGCAAAAAAAAAAAAAAAAAACGAAAGCACTGCCCTGTGTTTCTTCAATTATTTATAGATGACTCATTGAGCATTTCAGTGACAAAAGTGCAAAGCTCTATATTAAGAACGGAAAGAAAGGGAAAAGGATATTATGCAAATCTAAAACATCCCTCACTAAATTAGGAATTTTTAGTAAACCAAAAAAGGATTGATACTGTTTAAAATTATTACTTGTCTTCCCTTTTTGTGATTCATATGGCTAATGCATTTGACTAATCGAAAGGAGGAAAGAATCGTCATTATCAAAACAAGAAATGCCTTGGCATTTCTCTTAAAGGAGGAAAGAGAGAAAAAAAATATTATATTATCTTCTCAGTGCATTTTAATTGGAGTTTTTAAGGTAAAAATGCAAGAGTTAATCTTTAAAGTTAGTAAAAAAAAGAAAGGTGTGAGTTAATTAACGTCTACTTTCGAGCGCGTGTTCAATTACAACACTTCATTAGCTTTGGTTTTAATGTAATTTTTTTCTACTTTACTTCATTTTCTGAATCATTCTAACACCCGAAAACATTCTCCGAAGAAAATTGAATGGGATTTGAGTAATTCTATTAATTCCAAAGAGAGAGAGAGAACTCGAAAAGAGAAGAGAGAGAGGGACAGAAAAAAAAATTCAAAAATCCTATTTTGTTTTTAATTTTTGAATTAAAAAAAAAATAATAATAATTCACTTATTAACCCATCTCAATTTTTTAAACCCGTAGAAAAATTAAAAAAAAATAATCTAAATTAACTTATTTATAAAGCATTCTATTGTCTTCAATGAGAACTTTACGAATTAATTTAATCAGTTTTGATAGATTTGATTAAAGATTAATCTCTTTTAAGATTTTTAATAATTAAAAATTGTTCCTTTTTTTTTCTTTCGTTCTGACCTTTTGAACAGTCGGAACCTGTCCAATGTTCGAAACAAACACATCTTTCTACTTCTAGATCATAAACGCCATGTTGACTACAGTCAGAGAAACATCTGCTAAGTCTGTCATCGGCTTCGCTGCAGTTTTTCCCAATCCATCCAGTTTTGCACCAACACTTTCCTTTTACGCAGACTCCGTGACCCGAACACAATGGATCAACACAGTCCACTGCGGTGAGAAAACAAAACAAAAAAAAAAAAAAAAAGATAAAACCGATTGCACGATTGGTTAAGCCAATAGATTTTTCCTACTTATTCCTACCAAAAAGAACAATTTATTCATCTTACCTTGTTCGCAATTGATACCTTTATAACCTGGTTGACAAAGGCACAAACCGTCCACGCACCTGCCGTGATTTAGGCAATCTGGCACTTCGCATTCGTTAGATTGTATGTTACATTCGGGTCCTTTCCAACCCGTTTCGCACTTGCAGGTTCCTTGAATGTATTTCCCGTGTCCGCTACACAAAACTGGACATACGCCTAAACACAGAAATTTGTTTTAATTAATTAAATTTGCATTTTATACCCTTTAAAACAAAAAAAAAAGAAGAGAAGGGGATGGGGTAAATTTTTAATTATGCTACGTTGATAATTAAATTTGTTCTCTGTACTTTCTTAATTTCTTTCGGGTTTTTAAATCGTGGTTTTATTTTGTTTAGTTTCGATAAATTCCTTTCGATATGTTAACCACTTTTTCTTAATTTATTTTAATTAGTTAATTACTTAACTAAGATTTTTTCCACCCCCCTTCTAAACTTAATCATTGGTTGACATCATCTACTCTATTCCGTACGATTTAATTACGTTTATTCTTATTAATTTCTTTATAAATTTAAAACGAGGAAGCCAAAAACAATACTTCCAATTTTAAACACGTTCTCTCTACCAATATTTAGATTAGAAATTAAATTATTCAGAAACATCGAGTAGAAATATTTATAAAATATTTAATATGGACGAGAGGGGAGGAGAAAAAAAAAACATACAACCGCGAGGAGATACTTATGTACGGAAAAGTATATAAATTTTAAAGTTTATACATTTTTTTTTCACTGTTATAAACTGAAAGATTTTTATAGGAGAAGAATATAAAATTGGTCTGGAAATGTTATCTGATAAGGCTAATTACTGTTTGATATGAGAGTAGCACAGATGTTGTAAGATGGTAAAAGAATTTATGTAATCATGGTGATTACAATACCAGAATAGGAATGATTAACTTGTTCTCTATTGATCTCCAATCGTAATGTAAGTAAATTTGTTAACGTTTTCTAGAGATTTTATATATTAATTTCTGAAAATTTCAGCTTTCTCCAACTTCCACAATACCTTTACATTGATTAGAACATAATTAAATTTAATTACAACACGTGTTTTTTAAAAAAAAAGAGAGAGAAGAAAATTACTTACTGTCTGCACAGTCTGGTCCTATATAACCAGGGAAACAGTGACATTTTCCAAGATGACAGTTGCCGTGCTGATGACAATTAGAGGGACAGGTGGTCGGCACCTCTCCTGTAACAGAAACAAATAAGAACATCAGCAGTAGCCACACCTATCTACAGTGTCTGATGTCCATATGATCATCAATCTAAGCTTATCTTCAGTGCCTTTTCATTGCATTGCCCTTCGAGTGTTGCTGACGATAATGGCTTTAGTTACCGATCACGTAAGAATATGATTGCTCTGGATATACTTGTCACCTGTCTTGATCTCTTCTACAAATTACCCCCGAGCAGCATTGGAATATTATGGAAGAATAGTTTAATGTCTTCCCATTAAAGTCTACATTCTTTACTTGCCGGCATTGCATGCACGAAACCAATTATTAAACATTCCGAAATGATTGCAAATCTTAAGAGTTGAGACAATTTAACGAAGAGAATAAATAATTATCCACTAAACAAGTTTAATGGTTAATTATGTATTCATTTTATAAATAAAAATAGTAATTTAAGAGAGAATAGACTCCATTTATTTTACGAAAATTTGAATAAAAATAAACAGTAATTAAATTTATATCTTATATATATATATAATGTATAGATGCCAGTTTTTTAAAGATGACAACGACATAAAAGAGCGTTTAAATCTGCGGAATTTAACGTCTTGTCTCTTCAATATAAATAAATAGGTGGATTTACAAGGTTTTATAATCCACCAACCGAGCTCGTCTTACCCATTGTTCCTCTTTCCTTCCACATCTTCAGCATCTTCCATCAATCACAAAGATAAGAAAAATGCAACCTCATAATCCTATCTTCCACATTGCAGCTAAGATTCCTGAATATTTCACACCTTATAAAGATTACGGATGATAATGCGGGGGGGGGGTGAACAAGAAGAAGAAGAAGAAGAAGAAGAAGGGGGCATTGTTTTTATATCGTCTACTCTCTTTATCTTGTTTGAAAGTGTAACCAAAAATCTAAGGAGGTAAGATAGATATTACCAGTTGAAATCCCTTCCTGAAAAATTGTACGTTTATAAAACAGACGACTTGTGCAACATCTGCAACTGAAAGATGGTAACGGGTTAAATCACATTGTGGAATTTATTGGAAAAGATTTCAAAGCGAAACTTGGCACTGATAGTTTCCTTTCGAAATCACTTTTAAACTGAAAAAAATAAATAAATATATATATATATATATTCTTTCATAAAATAGTATATTTATATCTATATATATAGCTTTTATACTTGGACATATTTTCGGAATGGCGATTTCAGAGCAACTAAAGATCACAGAATGGGAAAGGTTCTTCAGAAAGAAAATTGTAATTTAAACCGCATCAAAGTGGAAAAATTTAATTTATGTAATTAATTCTAAGATAAGATAAGGAAGAGGGAGAAAGAGAGAGAGAGAGAGGATTCAATAGTAAAACACAGATAAGGTAGTGTTATCTATAACGATAAATGCTTTAAAACAAAATGCTCTGTTACCACATAAAAGAACACATTTAGTTACTTAGCAGATAAATTTGTGGTTACCCACAGGTGCTAAATGGAGATTGATCCGAGCTGAGAGACTTAATAGAGAGATGTTCGATAGAGAAAAGTGTAAAAATTTTCTTAACATTTAAAGAGTTAAACGTCTTCTCGATTGTCTGTACTTAAATTACAGAAGGAGAAATGTATTCTCATTATTGAGAAATGTTGCAGAGATGAACAGGAACGGAGAGGGAGGAGGGGAGATTTTTTTTTTTTTTCTTTTCTTTTCTCTTCCTTATCCGAGTGGATCCTAGATGCTTGCCATTAAAGTGACAGCAATATATTTTGATCGATTTGTCAGCTTTAGATGTAAGAATTTGAAAATGTGACACCGTGATAAATGCGATGTATTTACTTGGCAAAAGGAATTTATGAGAAATACTGCGATTTCTTTCACGTGTTTATAAATATTCTATCTCCTCTCCCCTTTTTTTTTCAAGAAGAATTCTTTACTTTTTGATATATCGGCTTGCCTCTAAGCAAAATCAATTTAGTAAATTGTGTCTATTGTGTCTTATTTTTTTTTTCTTCTTCCTCTGTCTTGCTTTAATTAATTAATACTAAATATGGAAATTTTGCCAAGCGAATTTCGTGTTTTTTTATTTTTATTTTTAATTCTTTAGTTTATTAAGGAGTATGAATGAAGCCTTAATTGGCAGACATCACCTAAATTATTTTTCTTTTGTTAGAAAGACGAATATTATATTTTATTAAAAATCACCGGCTTAAAATTTAATTATAATTATATCGATAATACCGTTCGGTACGGGATTTATATACGGTCGAACCTGCTATTACGGCCACCTCTATACGGCGGACACGTTTCTAAGTGATTTGCTTCCAAATAATGTCCTCCTCAGAGCAAGTACAGTAAAGTATTACTAGGAGGGGTCTGGGCTCCCCTTGCTCCCCCTTAGTTCCTTTAGCTTCTCCCCTTTTAGATCCCCTTTCTCCCCCTCAGATCCTTTAGCTTCCTCCTCTCCCCTAGCTCCCCTCTCCCCTTAGCCTCTTTCGCTCCCCCAGCCCCCCTAGCCTCTTTCGCTCCCCTAGCCCCTCCCCCTTAGACCCTTTAGCTTTCTATTCCTCTTTTAGCTTCCCCCTAGCCCATTAGCCCCCTTTCTAATCACTCAGCCCCTAGCTCCTTTTCTCTCCTTAGCCATTTAGCCTCCTCTTTAAGCTCCTCTTACCCCTTCCCTTAGCTCCTTTAGCCCATCTTTAGCTCCCCTCGCTCTCCCCACAGCTCTTAAGCTCCCATTTCTCCCCCTTATCTCCTTTAGCTTCCTTCCTTTTTCCTCCTTTACCTCCCCTTGCTCATCCTTATACGGAAGCTTCTATACGGCGGCCATTTTTGTTTGCGTCAGTGGCCGTCGTTGGCAGGTTGAACCGTATACAGTTTTATTCGTTTATTTTTTAAAACTTACGTGCCAAACTCAGATGAAAAGCGATGGAAACTTGATTATGATGATCGTTAATCAGCGATAAATACCAATTACCCTCTTGCAAATAATGCAGGAAACTTATTTCTTCTTGCGCCTGTATTTGAAAAAAAATTAATTATTTTATATCAGATTCGTGTAAAAAATTTATTTAAAAAAAAAGGCAAAGAAAAGTGCAAACACACGATAATAACATTTCGCACTTTCGACAATTGATTGTTGGGGACTAAACTGGCAAAGATGTAACGTCTTATCGGAGTCGAGATAAACGGGATAATTTGTTCATTAATTTGCAGATAGAAGCCTTTTATCTGTCGTGTGATGCAGAAAATTAGTTTTGTGACTTAATTAAAAAAAAAGAACATTAAGCAAATTTAATATTTGCGGATAAATATTACAGGTAATTCTAGCAGCCAGAGTCGATGTGAATATCGGAATTGGTGCCATAGTTTGAGAAAAGCTAGAAAAGCGTTAATGGGAGGAAATCGTGCCCCCTTGCTTCCCCTGCTTCCCCTCAGATCTTTTAGCTTTCCTTGTTCTCCGTTAGACACCCTTTCTTCCTTTAGCTTTAACTTCCTTCGTTCTCCTTTAGCTCCTTTTGCTCACTCCTTCGCTTTTTAGCTCTTCCTACTCCCCTTATCTCTTTAGCTTCCAATGCACCCTTTACTTTTCCTTAACCGTACTTGCTCCTCCTTTTTAACTCTTCTTGTTCTCCATTAGCTTCTCTTTTCCACCCCTTAACTCATTAAATTCCCTTGCTCTCCCTTAGCTCTTTAGCACCCTTAACTACTCAGGAGAACGATTTAGACGTGACTCACTTACACACGTGTATATACAATATTCAAAAGTCTACTCTTCATCCACGGTGGCACAGGGGTAAATGTATAATTCGGGACCCCATAATATCGGTTCCGAACATTACACATACAGAATAGTTGTAGCGAAAGTCATTCATAAAGTCGATCCCTTCTCATAAGTCAATGTTGTTGATCTGTCACCATTCTTTAAATCGCTGAGAGAGCACCTCTCCCTATCAGGCGTTCGAAGAATTTGGAGAATCTTCAAAGTTTCTCGTCTAAACTCATACAATCATTACAAATGATTGCAGTCACCAGCCGCTGCGACCTTTAAATGAATATCGGATAGTTTCTTGCTTTTACAGTGCATCAGAAATGCTGTAAATGGAAATGTATACAAATAGATGTATGCTAATGGATAAAGTGCATGCTGAAAGCTTTCGGTTTCCATGTGACTATGATCGACTGAAAGGACAAATCTTGATGGTATTATTAGTCTAAAGAAACGATTCTTTAGCTCCGTGTTCCTCGATCCTTCTCTTGAATATTAAATTTCTAAACTCGTCGAGCTAAAGAAGTTCTAAATATTTGATTATTTTACTCTTTTTTTTCCGTGTATTTTACAACATACATCCATCAGAACAAAGGAAAATTTGCGCGAATTAGTTTCCTTTTTACTCCTCTTTTCTTCGTCTTCGTCTTCCAGCAATCAAAAGGATTATTAGAAAGAAGAAACAATGAGTAAAAGACCAAAGTTCTTTATATAAATAAATTACAGTAAAGTTAGTAAAAAGGAATGAAAAGATCCTTTTGTTAAAACACAACTTTTAAATTTACCGCAAGATAAATTTCAAAAATGTATTCAGTTAGAGGTATGGATTACCTAGAGGACACGTGCAGTTTGAGAGCGACAACTACGTCGCTGTTTATTGACGTTTTTAGGACCGTCGGGGGTGTGTGTGTGTGTGTGTGTGCGCGCGCGAGCGTGCGTATGTGTGTGTGGGGGGGGGTGGAAGAATTTCTGGCAAGAGTCCAACGCCGAAACATCCTCGTCCCCCCTCCAACCAAACCTCCTACTCCCCCTCTCGAATCAGCTGGCATCCAATTAAATTTTCTGCTTTGCGACTATTTTTCTATTCTGGCTTTTTACAGAATGAGCTTAATTAGATCTGAACTCTCGGCTTGTCTTCTCGATATTGTCGCCTTTCTGCACATTTGGATTCCCAAAGGCGAAATGTTAATAGGGAGGTAGTGGCGAACGCATTTTCAATAGATCTCATTAGAGAAGTATGAATGAAAGTAGACTTTTATACATTCATCTTCGCACGTCGAGAAATTCAAAAATGGGTGGAGAAGGCAGAAAGCACACAAGGTTTTTTTATGGGGGGGATACGCCAGCCGCATTGCGCATAATGCGTTTTTATTTGCCAGGAAACTAAAGGAGTTAATGGCTAAAGATGTGGGGCAGAAGAAGAAGAAGAAGAAATAAAAAAAAAATTTTATATTAAAAAGAATTTGCAAGTTAAATTTCATCTTTTAAAACTGCATTAAGACGGAAATTGGCTTTCCACCCCAAAATCTCTTAAATCAAACATTTAGAAAAATCTAGCAATCAAACGCGTAGAAATTTAATTGAGAAAAGTTTTCAAAACTATTTGCAAAGCAATTTAGTTAACAGAATGTAAAATCTAAGTTTAATTGCTTAATTGTGCGTATATGCATATCATTCAATTAAACTGCATCGTTCGAACTTACTAGAGTCGCCCTCTTATAACGTCTTCGATCTTCACCCACCACTTCCATAAAGTCGTAATTAGTGATGGATGGTGGATCGGATCTTCTGGCCAAAAGTGCCAAACGTGTCCCGTGTCCTACGCTGAAATTAAAACGAACAAACATGGCTTCTTGTTGGACGAACCATAAATTCCAAGTCTGTTGAGGCCTGAGTTTACGGTTGTTCAATGGTCCTATTTGGATTTCTTGATATACCGTTATTTCTCTTGGCAGAATTAAACAAGCCGGTTGAGGAAAAGAACCTGTATCTAAAAAGAAATTATTAATTAAATAATAAGTAAATTTCAATTTAAAATAGAGAAATACAGCAACCTTCAATAAATCCTCTAAACGGCGGCCATTTTCTATGGTTCTCGTCAGTGAACATTTAGACTTTAAAAAGTGGATGAGATTATCGCATTGTTTTTAAATAAAAATATGAATTATTTAATAAAAAAAAGAAGATACTTTTCTTCGACTTCTAAAACACTTTCGAATAATCTTTCACAGAAATCAAACAGAGAAATAACACTTAATAATAAAGGAACCCTTAAACAAGATGAAACTCAATAAAGACTTATTGAAAGAAAAATTTATAAGTTAACTATATTAAATCGGAGAGGATACAAAACGTCATAAATTACGTGGAAAACTGATGACGAAAGAAGTAAAACATTCATCCAATAAATTCCAGAAGAAATTGTGTTGTCGTGGAGACCACGGAATTAATGAATTGGGGCCACAATAGAAAAAAAAAATATACAGGAAAACAGCATCGGATGTTGGGGGGAATAAAATAAAAAAAATATTCTTCATTAAGTCGAAATGTTGACGCCAAAATTTTTAATCTAAATCGGAATTTAGAAGAAACTAAACGACAAAGAATAATTTACCGGAATTGTATTTATTGATGTAAGAGCAAAAGTAAAGAGTTGCATGCCTCCCCACTTAGATGACATATACAGTAATAATTCGAGCTGTTTTCATTAAACTCATTAAGTGGCAATCTGACTCTAAGTATATTTGGCAAATTGCCCAACTAATGGAATATCAGAATGTGCATGGATTGTTTCCATCCTCCTTATCCATTTTTGTTTGTACAAGTTTTGACAGACCAATTAGACTAAGTCCATTTTATCTTTTTTTCTTTTTCCTTCCTCCTTTTTCTCTTCCTCCCGTCCTCTCTTTTACTTTTTGTTTCTCCATTTTCGAGCGAATTAATTATTTTTATTAAATGGTATATTGGTTACTTTAATTAAATTTTTATGTCTAGACTCTTATAATTTAATAGCTTTTGTTAAATTTAAAATTAACTGATGACTGGCGAATTTATAGAGGTCGATTGAAGGTCGAAAATAATAAAAAAAAATGGTTTAAAGTGGGGGAAAAACTAGTGGTGGGGTAAAAAGGGAAATTGTCTGGTGGTCCCAATAAAAGGGGGCTCCAAACCAATCTTTTAAAACTGTAAGAATATAGAAATTTAAATTCAGAGCAGATATGGTGCTGGCGCGCGGTGCACTGCGGAGCCGAGGCCGTCTTCGGTGCACTGGAGTAGCACAGAATTTAATTAAAACCTATCAGAAGTGGCGTTAAGAAAACCAACGAAAATATTGGGGATTCTCCCTAAATAATTCCTTAGAAGATAAATGTCTAAAGTCAATATTCTACATGGGATCTCCTAATTCTAATTTGCCTGGGCCCCATGACGTGCCACTGGCTCAAAGGATATGTTGCTGTACTTTCTGTAGAATCTACATCTATACGCAGTGTTTAGCGAGTGATTTTATTAAATTTTCACACTAACCGCTTATAGAGGTCAATTGAAGGTCGAAAAAAGGGTTTAAAATGGTATAAGGAAAACTCACTCGGAGATATAGTGGCAGGATATCTCGTGGCACTTTCTACAGAATCCACAACTATACACGGTTTACTGGTTTCTGGAGTGATGTTTAGCGAGTTCATGGCTGAAAAAGAAAAAAAAAGTCATTTTATAATTAAATAGCCTTATATAAAAATAGAAAATAATGGAGTGGTGTAAGAAGTGGGGTTTTTAAAGAGCGAAGTAAATTTCTCAGCGTGAAAAATTTAAATGAAGGCCATATATATCTCTCATGGCATATGGAGTTAACAGGTCATTGATATATAGATACTTAAGCTATAAATCGATTAACCGTGAAAGCGTGGATAATCGTAACTGTAGTGTGTAGCGCAGCTTGGGTGTAGCGCATTACGAGAAGGGGGAAAGAATCGACCGTGAGACAGATGGTTGCAAAAGTGCAACGTCATCTATTCTAAAGCAGATTGAATTAAAGTGAAGCTATTTGGTCTGATTAGATTTTCCTTATTGATTTGATTTATTACATTTATCAAGATCAAGTGGATAAGTTATATATCTCTTTCTATTGTTTGTTGTTTTTGGTTCAATGAGCAGTTACGACATGTTCCAGTCCTTTGATATCCATTACTCGATGAGTTTGGCAAAATTCCTCTTTAAACTTTTCTATTTTGTTACGTACGTAAGCGATTAATTTTCCGAAAATTAAAAAAAGAAAAGGGGAGGGTTGACTTACCTGCAAAATACGTCATGGTGGCCGTCATGACGATTGTAACGCATATAAGAACGATGGTGGCCCATTTCCACGAGCATTTGTGAAGGCAGGACTTCCTCAAATGGAATCTGGAAGGTGAAATGACCGATGCAGAGAAGGCCGAAGTAGAAAAGTGTGGTCTACTAGTACAGGGCGCTGTCGGTGCCTGGATCAGTTGAGGATTGACACAATTGGTGACAGGTACCATGGGACCTGTAGTCGAACTCGGTGTATTGCAAAATACGGGAAGTGGATTACTGTAAGTCGGGCCTTCGGATGAATTGGAAACCGGATTATTGGATGATGTCGCTATGGTAACGGATTTAGAAGCGTTATTCAAGGCATCGGGTATCTGCACTTGTTGACCGTACAATCTGTAAAGGGAAGTTTAGATTATTAATTTTTGCAAAGGGGAATCGATGACATTCGCTCGATATCGAATGGAAAGTGGTAAAACTTTTCTTTCCAATATCGGAAGGCGGGTAATGCTGATATCTGCTACAAACCCAGTTGATTAGAGGGCAGTAGAACTTGGCGTAACGCCCATCTTTCGCGTGCAAATATATCACGTGAGAGGATGAACTGGTGTTGCTACTCTTTTGACTGAAAAGTTAGCACTCGAACAGTACGAGTAACGTGAAGAATAGTCGAGTATAATGATGGCTCCAGAGACATACTACCAATCTAGTGTCGTGATACATTCGGATTTACGGACGGAACGTCTTATTATTTCAAAAAAATATAACTTTTTCTTCATTAACACACACACACAAACATAAAAAGAACAAAAAAAATTTAAATAAACCAGCAAAAAAGTTAGTAATTAAAACCGAGATTAAAAGCAATTATCACTAGAAGCGGCACTTTCTTTCATCACTTTTTCAAGTAGCCATTTGTCTAATTGCATCATTTTGTCAGGTGTGTTCCCTTTTAAACTCAAACACAAGATCTCGCCTTCTCATCAAGCGAAACTTTGTTAAGACACGCAACTGCACCGATCACGTGATGATAACATTAAGGCTTTTTTTTCCCTTCTTCCCTCCGCATCCTTGATTAATCACAGTGTTTTTTTTTCTTTTGTTTCTTTTTCCCAACAATTAATGTGTAATTCCGTGTGTTACGAGGGATTTAAAATATATATATATATATATATATACTGTATATTTCTCAATTTACAAGTGGAAGAAGTAATATTTATATACGACCATTCCTGTAATGCACGTAGAAAACAATGAAGGTATTTTACCACACTTGGCCCTTGTTGAATTCAGTCGAGTGAATAAAACCATCCCGTTTCAGATCATTGATAGTGATTTAGGTAACGACGTTCGGAGAAGGAATGACCGTCTCAATTGTCTTTTCAAACCGGTCGTTTGACAAAACAGTCGTAATGTTTGCTTGACATATTCACAGTTCGTCTATTTAACTTAGAAAACTGCAGGATAAATGGTAATTCTTCTTGGCAACTACAACTACTTCCGGTAAACTGCCGGATAATTATTGAAAAGCGAACAAGTTTGATTTATCGGATCCTCCTCCATACTTAGAGTAATTCCAACCAATAAAATGCCGTTTTTTTCTTTTATTTTAAAAGTAACCAATCCATGAGATCGATACAGAAACTAGCTAGCATCTATTTACATTGTTTAATAAGAAAAAAAAATAAAAGGAATTGTTTTTATTGCTTACGAGTCTTAAATTCTTCATACAAAGAAGGAAAGAAATTGTTAAACATCTTTAAAATATTCAAGAACTCAATTTTCTCTTGAATTTTCTGTATGCGAATTTTTATTCTGTAATTTTTTTTTTTTTTTTTACTTTATTTTCTGTTCTTCTCCTGTTTAATCTTTGTGTTCGTTTTTAAAAATTGTGTAAATTGTTTAAAATAATCTGTTTAATTATTCATTTATTATAAACAGAGGCGAAGATACGGTAAAACTTGTGTGAACCGATTCGCACGGTATCGAATATTTGACTGGTTTCCTTTTTGGACAGGTTTTCTTTAACGTATAAAATCGCTCCGTTCCGTTTTAGACAGGTTTTTAAACAAACAAAATCGTCCCGTTCCGTTTTATACAGGTTTTTTAAATATAGAAAATCGTTCCGTTCCGTTTTGGACAGATTTTTTAACAAACAAAATCGCTCGGTTCCGTTTTAAAAAGGTTTTTTAATACAGAAAATCGTCCCGTTCCGTTTTATACAGGTTTTTTAATATAGAAAATAGTCCCGTTCCGTTTTAGACAGGTTTTTTACACAAAATAGCTCAATTCCTTTTTAGACAGGTTTTTTAATATAGAAAATCGTTCCGTTCCGTTTTGGACAGATTTTCTAACAAACAAAGTCGCTCGGTTCCGTTTTAAAAAGGTTTTCTAAATATAGAAAATCGTTCCGTTCTGTTTTATACAGGTTTCTTAATATAGAAAATCGTCCTGTTTCGTTTTAGACAGGTTTTTTAATATAGAAAATCGTCCCGTTCCGTTTTAGACAGGTTTTCAAAATAAAAATCTTTTTATTTTTACCATTTTCTTTTTATCCAGGTTCCGTTTTCAACAAGTTAAACATAAAAAAAAATGACTCCGTTTATTCAGTTTTCGTTTTAAACAGGTTTTTAAGGTAAAAAAAAAATAGCTGCGTTCTGTTTTACTCGGGTTCCGTTTCGAACAGGTTTTACAGCATATATTTTGATTTTATTATTACGAGTAGCATTTTTCTCTTAAAAGTATCCCTCGGAGATTTGAGAGGAAGCGAAAGAAACGTAATTTTCTATCTAAAGAAAGCCATTTACTTAATTAATACAGGTTAAAGAAGATAAATTCTTAACGTAGATACATTTTATATATTTAGAAAATTTATATAAGTCTCTATAAAGTTTAGAAAAATAAGGAAGTTTATAAAGATCCCATGGGTTCATCCAGATAATCACATAGCATACAACTCTAACTACAAAGAATACAGTTTCAAAGATTTCTTTTTTATATTGACATAAATATCAGAGAAACTTCAAAAGAAAGAATACTTCGGAGGGAGTAATTCTTTAGGGCATTGTCAGCCGAAATCGAACTGCGTGTGCAAATACACAAGGGAAAACATAGAGTAACATCCTGTTATAACGTCCAAATGGCTGTGTCTACAGATAAGATGAAACTTCTAAGTCTTATTTAAACATCTTAATAAGCTAAAAAATAAAAATTAATTTAAGTATCATCTAGAGAATAAGGTTTACGTTATACACAACGAATCTTTATATATATCTGAGTTCTAAATCACCCGATATAACGTAGATAAGCGTAGAAAGGAAGATAATTTTCTATTGTGTTATTAATGCTCGGAAATCACAGTGTATATAGTTAAACCTCCATATAACGTTACCCCTCTTAAATATAAAATACACAAAGCTCCATCTCTGTCAATTACACTATAACACTGTTGATTTTTCCGTTTTATATGAATTCCATGTTCTACGAGTCACTTAGATTTTATAAATACGTGAGCCGTTCACAGCCCGGCAAACGTATTTGTAAAATCTAAGTGACTCGTACAACATGGAATTCATATAAAACGGAAAAATCAACGGTGTTATAGGGGGGGTCGACTGTACTAAATGTACGATTTCACACTAGACGTGTGTAGTCACCGTTGTTATTTACACACAGTTCCAATTTCGGAAGCGTTATACCGAGGTTTATCCACTTTAAAAAAAATTCGATTAATCTAAAAATATTAAAAATTTAACAAGAGAAGAATAATAAAAATAATAAAACGTCAAAAATATATTAGAAAAAAACGTAGACACATCAAGAGAAAATGAAGAGAGACGTCGAAAATATATCAGAATTTTAAAGAATTTATTACAAGAAGAATTGAAATTTATACAGAAATCCATCAACAAACAATACAATATGTATATATATATATATAAATTTTTTCTTTCTTTCTTCTCCTGTTCTTTCTTTTATTTGGAATTTCCAATCTTTGCACACACACAAACATTACTCAAGAATAGAAATTTAATCCCAATTCAGTTATCAATTTAATAGAAAAGCTGTCAAGGAACCGTAATGTTTGCAAGGGAATGCACACACTCGATAGAAGACAAGTGTGATGTAACCAGTCACAAACCAGGATAAGACACTGGCATATATGCTTGCAGATTTAATGAAAGAGTTATGCAAATGAAAACACGGCATTCGTAAATGGAATTAGGAATGAAGCAGTAAATGAACTGAATGGAAAATGAAGACGGGCACACTTCAAAAATATAAATTTGCTCCTTTCGTGTGTCAAGTTTGTTAATTTTATCCTATTTGAATACGTTATAGTTCTTGACAATTCCTAAAATACTTTTGAAGATTTTCTGACGTTTTAAAACGATTCTGGAATATATATATATATATATATTTTTTCTGTAACTGAATTACAGAAAATTGAATTTATAAATAATATATATATATATAATCCTTATTTATACAGAGATAAAAAGAGGGAAATGAAGATATACTGTCTGGTGGTATTTTTGTGTATTTTTTACTTTCACTTCTGTTATATATAACACTGGAAAAATGTATGGGTTAGGTCAGAAAATGACCCTGAAAATTTTTACATTTAGAGGACCAGAAACGTCCAGAAATGCAGGATAATTGAGGAGTTTTTCTCTATGTATGGTAGTGTGTGTGTGTGTTGGAGGTTTTCTGTATGTATGGTTGTTAGTGTGTGTATTGTGATGGGGGGTTTTCTGTATGTGTAGTTGTTAGTGTGTGTATTGCGATGGGGGTTTTCTGTATGTATAGTTGTTAGTGTGTGTATTGTGATGGGGATTTTCTGTATGTATGATTGTTAGTGTGTGTTAGAGAGCACGATTGTATCCATTCAGTTTGAAGCTTAATAACTTCTGCGCTTTTTGTCGAAAATTTCTGAAATTTTGCATGGAGGTTCGTGTATTAGACGAATTAATGCTGTTAAATTTTAGCGGTTAAAGGTCAAGATGGTGTGGAGATAGAGAGGTCGAACTTAATGAAGAGTATACTCGTTATTAACACTTAAATTTTTCTTTTTATTATATAAAAAGTAATCTCTATGCTCAAAATTAAGCATTTGTCGTTTTATAATAATTAATAATACAAAAATTTTTAAAATAAAATACAATAACAGATGGCACCCATACGCAATTTTAAGTATTTTTGCCGGGAAAGTCACTCAACTCGTTGCTTGCTATTTTAAACTGTTTATCTCGTTATTAACGCCGTTTAAGTTAGTTAAAGTTTTTATTTTCGGGTTTACACAGGTGTGTGTGTGTGTTTTTTTGGTACTAGATATCATCTTAAATGAAATTAATCCTAGAATAATAATTAAATAAAAGAATAAATAATAATTTTCTACATACCTCTCGCCGTCCTTTCTGTTAAGTTTCTTTAATTCTTCGGATTCTTCAATTATGGATACGGAACCGGGATTGGCAACGAGTGTAACAGTTTGCGTTACAGATGGCAAATCTTGAGAAGAAAAAGGTATATTATTAATTGAAAGAATAATAGAAACGTTTTAAGTAGATTACGGTGCAAATTTATACACGATGAGGTGTCCCATAAGTCTGAAACTGTTCATGTTTACAAGCAAAACATGGTGCTGTATAGGGAGAAATGGATCTGTGTTATATTAATGGTAGAGCTTTGCAGTTAGCGTGTAGTTGAAGCAATTTCATTCCTCCTTATTTAGCTTAACAGAATGTTTCTTCAGCTTAACAAGCTCCTCATCCTTAGCTTAACAAGTTGAATCCTTCAGGTAACTGTTAATCTAACTTCTTAATTAGCCAGTTAAAAAATAAATGAATTACAAAACATTTTATATTTTAAAGAATCAAGTGTCCTTAAAATAACGTAAGAAAAAAAAATTCTAAAATTATATATTATTTTGTAGGAATTCTCGCTGGATTTTAAGGATTAAATATTTCTGTAACACGAAGAGTGCGTGTTTTAACTTCATTCTGTGCAGCTGCCTTCTTTTGATTCATGGTTCTTTCGTGCAACAACGATAGCGGAACTGCTATCCAAAGGAATGTAAGAAGAGAAATGCTTCGTTAAGCAGCAACGGCAGATCTTTCTTTATTCCATAAACAACGGAAGCGTTTCGACTTCTTCAATAATTCCATTTATTCCAATAATTTTTTTTTCTTCTTCTTCTTCCTTTTATTCAACTCTACATATGCTGGAAAATGGTTAGATCTTGTTTTCTTCCACTTTTCATCTCTAGGAGGATCAGGAGAATTTCTCTCTCTCTCTCTCTCTCTCTCTCTCTCTGTCCACGTGAAAGAAATGATGACGTGGAGCAAAGGAATTAGCATCATTAACTGTATTTTAGAAAAGACGGGATGTAGATACATTTTAAAATATTATTCGCCTTTAAATAGGTTATAGATTTTTTTAAATAATATAAAAGCCTAAATAATGCTCAACCTCGCAGGATAACTATAAAAAGATCATGAAGAATTTCACTTTTCTGGCTGTTATATAACAGAGGGAAAGTGTGATCGATCGTGAAATGATCCTCCTCAATATTTTTAAATTTTTAGACTCGAGGGACCTTGAAATGTCCAGAAATGGGGGTTGGTTTATGTATATATTAATGTTAATGTGTAGGAGGAGACGATTTTATTCATCTAATTTGAAGCTTAATAACTCCTGTGTCTTTTGTCGAAAATTTCTGAAACTTTTCGGAGAGGTTTATGTGTTTGGGGGTAATATTTCTAGAAATTTTTAGGAAAATCGGACTATTTTTTCGGGAGATATGGCCCACTTCTTTAATATCCCCGAAGGTTTACAAAGATAATGATGACAATTATTAGGGATGAAAACAAATAAAGAATGATAAGAAAGTCCAGTTAACATTTCTAATTAATTTTTTTAAAAAGTTTAGTAGATTGGAAAAGGAATTTAAAGTGGAAAGTTTGATTTTAATCAGTCGGAGTGGTTCAGACGTGGTTTATCACAAACAAAAATGAATAATGATTCGTGTGGCCAGTTGTTTATCCAAAATAAAAGGTGAATAGCCGCATTATTCGCTACGTTACAGTTTATTGCGTAACAAAATCGAAGTGAAGAATAATTATACGTTTTCTCTGTTACGTCATACAATTAAATCAAACCGCAAAACATCTTTAACTACGAAAATCATTTCGACAAACGTTAATGATGATTGTTTACCTTTTGAACTCTTCATAATAACTGTAACTGCTAAACCTTCTATCGTCACGGCAATTAATCATCAATACTTAACCAAGGTATTGTTATCGTTAATAATTTAACATCCCGCTTCCATCTGCATTATCATTTTCCAAAATCATTATCATCCGCATCTTTCTCTTACCTAAATTAATGGCAATATAAACATGAAATTCCCCTTCCTAATCGCTTATAAAAAAGAAAAAGGCTGAAAACATTGCTGCTAAACTTTCCTAGCATTTATTATTTGTTTTCATCCTGAATAATTGCTACCATTACCTTTATAAGTCTTCAGATTAGTTCGGGAGATATTAAGGGTGTATATCTCTCGAACTAATTGTCCGATTTTCATAAAAATCTCCAGTAAAATTTTCACTTAATACATAAACCTTCCAGCAAAATTTCATAAATTTTCGACAAAAGACACGAGAGTTATTAAGCTTCAAATTTCGGTGAATAAAATCGTGCCTACCGAAAAAACACATACATACGGGGAAAAAACCTCCAATTTTTAGAATTTCTCATCGTTATAAGAGTCTAAAAAATGTAAAAATCTTGAATAGGGGGTCATTTTTAACCGATGGCCATACTTTTCCTTTGTTATTTTACGGCCGGGAAAGTAAAAAAAAAAAAGAGCATTTAAATACCTTCAAATTGGTTTATAAATGTAAAAAATATGTTAGTGTTTTTGATATTTTTTTAAAAATAAAACTCTCTAAAATTTGAATTGCTCTATTTACTAGTTATATTTGCATTCTAAACACGGAGCAACATAAATATTTCTAGCAACATGCAAAATCGTAATCAACTTCTTCAATGACTTACCATCAACTAAAGTGGTTTCCTAAATACCACGTCTCTTAAATGACGTTTATTGTTTACATTACCACGCGTTTTCCATAATTTTATTTATTTTATGTCGTTTCCTCGCTATATTTATCTATTCTGCGCGTAAATATTCCCATAAAAGTTATAGAACTTTCGTATTAAAGTATGGCTTACTCGTTAATTTAACTTAAAAAAAAACGGGCATTCTTTGATCGATTTAACTCGATTTTATACGAGTTTTTAAATATATTCGCCATAAAAATCGTTTAATGTAACTAGTTTTTCATGTACTACTACCTTATTTATGAATTACCATGATATTATCGTATATAACACGCACACGGTGTATCGCTCGTGTACACCGCCATAATAAAAAAAACCATCATAGATTACTATTAAGTAAGTGGTTAATTTCATTCCTAAACAATCATAATTTTTATTTAAAGGTAAATTTCATTCCCGAAATTAATAGTAATTTTCATTAAAAATGCTTCTAAAACACACTAGTTATAGAGGAACTCCGCCCTATTATATTAAAATTTTAAGTGTTCACTCACCTTCAGAGGCGTAACTAGTGAATGCTCCCGAAAGCATGGTGGGTAAATAGGGTGGTTCCGATTCGCATTCGCTCTCCAAATATCCCAATCTCGGCCTCCTTCCCAAAGTGGTATCGATGTGATGCACAGAATGCACAGAACGAGGTGGTACCGCCGGTGGGGGTGCAGGCTCTGGCGGACTGTCCGGGAACCCTGTTGACAGGAAGTAAGCAATTAATAGCACAATCAGTTTCCTCTGTCCACTCATTGGAAACGGACCAGCTCCATTAAAGTCTCTTCTCATCTCATTGTGCCGCTTCATTGATATATTTAACGATGTATATAGTGCGCATTTAATACTCGGTTATAGTTTCCCTCTATAGATTCGTAATGAAATTAAATTAGTAATTACTCGATTATAAGTAAGCATTTTCGACTGGGTGATGCCTGTAATTAAAACTTATGTAGTTACTTGTGTGCCATTTATTATACTCCTTTTGTTAACCGCAGTTTTCTTCTACAGATTTCCTTCTCGAGACTTTTTTTTTCTTTCTTTTAAATATTTAACAGCACCAGAATTATTATAAAGTGTAATTTATATTTTGTAATTTCACACTAGAAAATAAAATTATATCCCCTAACTACTAATAAGGTGCCTGTTAGATACGAGTTTCTAACTACCTCCCCCGGTCTGGTGACGTGTAATTTACTGTCAGAGAAAATTAAATGATTTTAAACAATTGGGACGTATGCCAGTCACCGAAACTTAGATAAATTTACTTTATATTAATGTAAAATTACGGTAAAATTGTGAATGATGTGAAAGAGAAAACGAATCTGTAAATTACCCCACCATAGAAATTTCGTGTAACGTAATTACCTCATCCACTTTTGTGTACAAACTGCCATCAATTCCGCAACAGAAAAAGTCGATTTACAAATTTTTCGGTACTGTTTTAAGCTGTAAAAAACCCCTAAAACACGGCTGCTATATATATATTACTTTTCTACCAGAACGTAACATCTTTGGAATCACGTGTCTTCGTACATCCCTGTTTACTTAAGAGAATTTTTAATCTTGGCTGGTGAATAAATTAAGATATGAAGACTATTTAAAGTTTAATTAGAACACTAAAATTTCAAGTTTGAATATAATTAAAGTAGTAAAAGGATTCCCCTTTCTGTTTGATCAAATATTTCTTTTTGGTGATTTAATTTGCATCTGAGATATTGGAATTCGTTTTCATCAACTGATACCACGTTTGTTACCATAGAAGTATTAATTATGACTAATCGTAGAGACTAGGATTATATTATGTGACAAGATAAGTCCTGTTAAACTGTAATCAGAGCATTAAGAGTGCTTTCGATTAAAATTACTTGGCCCAGTGTAAAACTCTTTTATTGCTCGGCAGCATCCGTGTCGTCAATCATGTTATAACAATTAATTATGTCCCTTTTAACAATTTGAACACTTAATTGGTAATCGGAGAATATTCTTCGTTTCGTTAATGAACCCGAATAAATTCTTAAATTAGTCATTTGTTGGAGTTACGATTGTTTACTTTCAACTCTAACATTCGAATTTAGCTGGCTCTGGTTTAAATTTTGCTGGCTCTACGAGTCAAATTTAGTCAGCTCCAAGTCAAATTTAGACAGTTTCACAGTCAAATTTAGACAGTTTCACAGTCAAATTTAGTCAGCTCCAAGTCAAATTTAAACAGTTCCACAGTCAAATTTAGCCAGCTCCTAGTCAAATTTAGCCAGCTCCACAGTCAAATTTAGTCATCTACAAGTCAAANTATTCAAGAACTCAATTTTCTCTTGAATTTTCTGTATGCGAATTTTTATTCTGTAATTTTTTTTTTTTTTTTTACTTTATTTTCTGTTCTTCTCCTGTTTAATCTTTGTGTTCGTTTTTAAAAATTGTGTAAATTGTTTAAAATAATCTGTTTAATTATTCATTTATTATAAACAGAGGCGAAGATACGGTAAAACTTGTGTGAACCGATTCGCACGGTATCGAATATTTGACTGGTTTCCTTTTTGGACAGGTTTTCTTTAACGTATAAAATCGCTCCGTTCCGTTTTAGACAGGTTTTTAAACAAACAAAATCGTCCCGTTCCGTTTTATACAGGTTTTTTAAATATAGAAAATCGTTCCGTTCCGTTTTGGACAGATTTTTTAACAAACAAAATCGCTCGGTTCCGTTTTAAAAAGGTTTTTTAATACAGAAAATCGTCCCGTTCCGTTTTATACAGGTTTTTTAATATAGAAAATAGTCCCGTTCCGTTTTAGACAGGTTTTTTACACAAAATAGCTCAATTCCTTTTTAGACAGGTTTTTTAATATAGAAAATCGTTCCGTTCCGTTTTGGACAGATTTTCTAACAAACAAAGTCGCTCGGTTCCGTTTTAAAAAGGTTTTCTAAATATAGAAAATCGTTCCGTTCTGTTTTATACAGGTTTCTTAATATAGAAAATCGTCCTGTTTCGTTTTAGACAGGTTTTTTAATATAGAAAATCGTCCCGTTCCGTTTTAGACAGGTTTTCAAAATAAAAATCTTTTTATTTTTACCATTTTCTTTTTATCCAGGTTCCGTTTTCAACAAGTTAAACATAAAAAAAAATGACTCCGTTTATTCAGTTTTCGTTTTAAACAGGTTTTTAAGGTAAAAAAATAGCTGCGTTCTGTTTTACTCGGGTTCCGTTTCGAACAGGTTTTACAGCATATATTTTGATTTTATTATTACGAGTAGCATTTTTCTCTTAAAAGTATCCCTCGGAGATTTGAGAGGAAGCGAAAGAAACGTAATTTTCTATCTAAAGAAAGCCATTTACTTAATTAATACAGGTTAAAGAAGATAAATTCTTAACGTAGATACATTTTATATATTTAGAAAATTTATATAAGTCTCTATAAAGTTTAGAAAAATAAGGAAGTTTATAAAGATCCCATGGGTTCATCCAGATAATCACATAGCATACAACTCTAACTACAAAGAATACAGTTTCAAAGATTTCTTTTTTATATTGACATAAATATCAGAGAAACTTCAAAAGAAAGAATACTTCGGAGGGAGTAATTCTTTAGGGCATTGTCAGCCGAAATCGAACTGCGTGTGCAAATACACAAGGGAAAACATAGAGTAACATCCTGTTATAACGTCCAAATGGCTGTGTCTACAGATAAGATGAAACTTCTAAGTCTTATTTAAACATCTTAATAAGCTAAAAAATAAAAATTAATTTAAGTATCATCTAGAGAATAAGGTTTACGTTATACACAACGAATCTTTATATATATCTGAGTTCTAAATCACCCGATATAACGTAGATAAGCGTAGAAAGGAAGATAATTTTCTATTGTGTTATTAATGCTCGGAAATCACAGTGTATAATTAAACTTCGATATAACGTTATAAAATACACAAAGCCCATCTCTGTCAATTATACTATAACACTGTTGATTTTTCCGTTTTATATGAATTCCATGTTGTACGAGTCACTTAGATTTTATAAATACGTGAGCCGTTCACAGCCCGGCAAACGTATTTGTAAAATCTAAGTGACTCGTACAACATGGAATTCATATAAAACGGAAAAATCAACAGTGTTATAGGGG